>NC_091120.1:32758207-33013207 GCF_040183065.1 Periplaneta americana | reverse complement strand
GATGCACTATCACCTTTACTTTTTAACTTTGCTCTAGAGTATGCCCTTAGGAAAGTCCAGGATAACAGAGAGGGTTTGGAATTGAATGGGTTACATCAGCTGCTTGTCTACGCGGATGGCGTGAATATATTAGGAGAAATCCACAAACGAAATCACGGAAATTTTACTTGAAGCAAGTAAGGAGATAGATTTGGAAGTAAATCCCGAAAAGACAAAGTATATGATTATGTCTCGTGACGAGAATATTGTACGAAATGGAAATATAAAAATTGGAAATTTATCCTTTGAAGACGTGGAAAAATTCAAATACCTGGGAGCAACAGTAACCAATATAAATGATACTTGGGAGGAAATTAAACGCAGAATAAATATGGGAAATGCCTGTTATTATTCGGTTGAGAAGCTTTTATCATCCAGTCTGCTGTCAAAAGATCTGAAAGTTAAAATTTATAAAACAGTTATATTACCGGTTGTTGTTTATAGTTGTGAAACTTGGGCTCTCACTTTGAGAGAGGAACATAGGTTAAGGGTGTTTGAGAATAAGGTGCTTAGGAAAATATTTGGGGCTAAGAGGGATGAAGTTACAGGAGAATGGAGAAAGTTACACAACACAGAACTGCACACATTGTATTCTTTACCTGACATAATTAGGAACATTAAATCCAGATGTTTGAGATGGGAAGGGCATGTAGCACATATGGGCGAATCCAGAAATGCATATAGAGTGTTAGTTGGGAGGCCGGAGGGAAAAAGACCTTTGGGTAGGCCGAGACGTAGATGGGAGGATAATATTAAAATGGATTTGAGGGAGGTGGGATATGATGATAGAGACTGGATTGATCTTGGTCAGAATAGGCGGACTTATGTGAGGGCGGCAATGAACTTCCGGATTCTTTAAAAGCCAGTAAATAACGACATTGTATCAACTACCGGTACTCGGTTATTAGTGTCGATGAGATATTGATAATAGCGAAATGGTATTTGGCGAAATGAGGCCGAGGATTCGCCATAGATTACCTGATACTTGCCTCGGAAAAGATCCAACCAGTTAATCAGCCCAAGCGGGAATCGAACCCACGCCAGAGCGCAACTCCAGATCGGCAGGCAAGCGCCTTAAGGCCCATTCACAATGAAAATTAAACGTAAACGCAACCTAAACATAAAAGCTGGACGCTATGTAATATAATAGAACCGTTCACAATGGAATACGTAAATATGAACATAAACGTTCAATTAAACGTTAACTCAGAAGCTTGCGTATTCCATTTCATCGATTGGATGTGTGCCTCAAGTGCAAGGAAACATAACTGTAAACTGATATCACCCAGTACATTGTCAAAATAAAATATATTGCTTCCTGACAATCATGTATCTTAACATTTCTTTTGGGGTAACCGAATACCCCATGTATCCATTACTGAATCTGAAGTTTATGTATACTTTCCAGGGTTAAAGCATTTTAAGAGGAAATTCCCAAGCTATGATTAATCATACGAGAATGTAGTGACGCGTAACTCAGGTTTCACTATAATATTACATGTTGGAGAAAGGAGGAAAGAATGACACATGCCTGGAATCAAACTGGAACTGGTCGGACCACCAGATTCGATTTTAATTACTTGGGATAGAGTGTGCGCCGCATTCCTCCGAACGCTGCCACTCTTGCTGGACACTTTATCGGTTACCTAACGGTCGTGCCCGATGCCTGGAGGAGTCGCAGCTTTCACATTCCTGCGCTACGCACAGGTGAATGTGGGGACGTATCTGGTTTGAAGACACCGGCCAGTTAGGCTGGCTTCATTGAGACATGGACTCTTCACCTTGCATCCTCTAGCAGTCCAACAAGTTCTCACTCGTCACTGTCACCAGTTCTTATCACTACCACTAACGTCGCATCAGCCATCGCTACAGTATTTCCAGTTTACAATTTTTTCTAGCTTAATCTATTTTTCCCAAGGTCATCCTCCCGGCAAAAATAGTAATTTCCACTTACAAGCAAACGTTCTGATGGGGGCAGATAAAAAAGTTATTTTTTTTTCTTCCACCATGTTAAAAAGAAGTGCTTACACAAATTTTGGCCACTCGACCGCAATTACGAGGCCGTCCAGAAAGTGATTTTCCCTGGGGCCGTTTATAGAAAAAAAGCACAATTTCATGGAAATATTTATTGAAACAGATACAGCAATTGTTGCGCTATTTGTCAACATATCCCCCACTGAAATTGAGACATTTGCCATACCATGGGATCAATTTTTATGTCGTAGAATTCAGCCGCCTCAGATCGGAACCAGTGTTTGACTGCGTCCGCACCTTTCTCTGTCGATCCCATATGAGAAATGTCTCAATTCCGATGGAAAATATGTTGAAAAGTAGCTCAACAATTGCTGTGTCCGTTCCAATAAATTTGTGCAATGAAATTGTGTTGTTTTTCTGTTAACGGCCCCTGGCGAACTTATTTTTTAAGATCCTCGTAATTGCGGTCGAGTGACCAAAATCTGTATAAGCACTTCTTTTGACATCATTAACATGGTGGAAGAAAAAAATTTAACTTTTTTATATCTGCCCCCTTCAGAACGTTTGCTTGTTAGCGTAGTTAAACTTTTTTTTCTTCCCGTAAGACGAGAGACGGGTGAAATTTTGGCCATTTTCAGTCAAAAATCGCATTTTCGTTTTCTTCTGAAAAATGAATCGGCAATCTCGTATTTATTTACTCGTATGTGTTAATTCTCTGCGGCGCTCGAAAGAAGCATATTATTATTACTATTATTATTATTATTATTATTATTATTATTATTATTATTATTATTATTATTATTATTATTAAAATCTTGTTAATTTTTTTTATTTTAATGTCATATTTTCAGAGATTTAAGGTCATTTTTCTGTGATTTTTAGGTCATCAACTTCCGATCCCTAGTGATCACAGTAAAAGGTTTAAATCTATCATAAATATTATTTCTTCTTGGCTGGATACTAACAAAACCCGCGCTTTCCTTATACTTCCGCGAAGTTTTATTAACAGTAGCCCCATTGTCTTCGACTCGTGTACATGAAACAATACAGAATAGTCTCTCTGGGAACGAAGGGAGAGATAACATTTTAACGGATGAAAGCGCGCGAGGTCGAGTCTGAACAGTACACGAGGTCTCAGGAACGCAAATTACAATGTTCGACAAGTATTTCAACTTTTCGGAAACAATCCTTCGAAGAGGTGGAAGAATTCAAATATCTTGGACCACAGTAACAAATATAAATGACACTCAGAAGGAAATTAAACTCAGAATAAATATGGCAAATGCCTGTTATTATGAACAAAACTTTTCATGCAAATCTAGTCTTTCAGGTGAAGCAGATTTGAATAATTTACAATTCAATGTTGGCAATAGTCAGCTAAGCCTCGTATTAATAACATATATCAAAATATAATTATGTGTTACATCAATGTTTTCCTTTCATATGTAAATTCAATGCTTAAGCCATAAGACGGAATAAATAATTATATTTTGATATATGTTATTAAAACTTTTCATGCTTAATATGCATACATTACACTTTACAAACACTATTCAGAATATTAAAATAGCTAATGATTACCTGTAAAAGTAATATCAAATTTGCATAATTTTTACAACCGTAAAACATTTACTTAATAAAATATACAATTAATTAAATATCTGCATGGTTCTTTTACTGGAATGTTTTAAAGACCTACATCAACAACATAGTCTAGGATCTTTTACTTATTCCTTCAAGAAATATATTTTTCTTAATAGTTGTCTTCAATATTAAATTTTCTAAATTTTTTATTAAGAAAAAAATTTTTCCTGAAGGAAGAGGTAGAAGATTTGGACTATGTTGTTGATGTAGATCTTTAGAATATTTCTTTGAAAGAATCATTCAGGTATTTAATTAATTGTAGATTTTATTATGGAAATGCTTTACGGTTGTAAGAAAATATGCAAATTTGATATTCTTTATAGGTAATTATTATCTATTTTAATATTCTGAATAGTGTTTTATAAAGTGTAATGTATGTATAGTAAGCATGAAAAGCTTTGTTCATTTAGCTTTTATAGTAGCTGAGATGTAAAAAAATGAATTTCATTAAATTTTTGCAGATCAATGGTGTACCTCCCCCCTTAAGCCAAGAAATTGAAAAAAGTACACAGACATAAAAGATGAAAAATATGCGAATAGTATATTTAATTCTTCGATATCCTTCAATCTTATAAAAACCAAAGAAAAGCAAATTGAAAATGAAGGGTACACGGGAATAACGATCAAGGTCCATTTTAGAAAGCTTCGAGAAAAGCGAATTTTAAAGTTTAAGCACTTAATACTTTGTTATGTGTGTATTTAATAGAAATTGACGTAGTGGAATGTCAAGAACGATGATTTCTTATTACTAGCTAGACCACATGATAGTACTTCCTTTCCACTATAAGATGGCATTATTAACTCAATTTCGATTTTTAATGGACCTTGATCGTTTTTCCCGTGTACCCTTCAAATGTTTTTAGTTTCTAAAAAATTCCACATACTCTGGATTTGTGTTGCTCCTTCAATTTCCTGCAATTCACTGTCTCTTATTGTATAAGTTTCACTTACAACACACTGCTCATGTGCAGTAAAGAAGAGCCCCTGTATATATGCTACTTGTTGACAGTCGTGCTAAATTTTTGCCTACATACAGGTGGAGTCCCATCAATGCTCGCTCCAAATTTTAATTCCGTATCTGTACACCGAGCACTGGACTTGTGAGATTTCTGCACCACTTCAAAGATTTGTGTATGAATATTACAACCATATAAAAAACTGAATTTTTAAGAGTCTGTATTTTCCTGCAGTTAAGCGGAAATGAGGATCGGATCGCTACTGCTTGGACCACAGGGTTGTGGTTTGCGTTAAAGGGTACAGGGTGTAATAGTCCTCATACACTTATGCCATTAATGTGGCAATTCTGATACCTCCAAATATTGACGTGCATGATAAATGTTCGACAAACTGTGCCTGAAGCTCTCTGGTAGGAACGGTATTGTTTTACTTGCCGTAAATCTATGACTGTGACGTGGTTTGGATTACGGGTAGAGGCTGAGACAAGCCTGTCGTACGTACACTGGGAGTGCCCTGTGTTTCGGAGACCAATTTTGTTGAACTTCCATCAAGTTATACCTCCCGAAGTAAGCAATGTTAAGATTATTTATCGACTTTGTAAGTCCATCGACTTTTGCCGAATTGGAACCTCAGGTCTAGTGACAAGTTTGGTTACCATTAGACCACAGACTACGACTTGAACCACAGGAGACGACAGTGCATTAATTGTCGAATTTTAGAATTGTCGTTTCAGACGAGCTAGACATTACAGTAAGTCTTTGTGAAATATGTACAAAGACGAACGCGTCACAGATAAGATTACAAAACTGGGACGTCTGACCAGTGACTCATGTACGGCTAAGTTTGCATTACGAAACTTATCAGTGCTGAACTGGTTGTATAGCCTACTTGGAAAATACATAGATACTGTGAATTAACATTCACATACAGTGCGATGTATGCTCGTACGTCAAGGGATGGCAATAGGGCGATTATGAAGAACAAAAATATTACATAAACATACGTCTTATTCTCAACGGCTTTGGAGAAAATCAATCGAAACCATGAGGAAAGGGAACAGTGCAGGTAATAGTAAATTAAGAGATCGTTACTTATATATCAGTTTTTAATTGGTTATTTTACGACGCTTTATCAACTGCTATGGTTATCTAGTACCTGAGTGAGATGAAAGTGATAATGCCAGCGAAATGAGTCCACGGTCCAGCGCCGAAAGTTACCCAGCATTTGCTCTTAATGGGTTGAGGGAAAACCCCGGAAAAACCTCAACCAGGTAACTTTCTCCAACCAGAATTTGAATCCGGACCCGCTTGTTTCATGGTCAGACATGCCAACCGTTTTTCCACAGCGGTGGACCATGTCATCTTCAATATTGTTTGCAGTATGCGCCAACAAAACAAACAGCACTGAAATTATCGCTCATCTGCTGTCCTCGTTTCTCTAGCAACGAAGTATTTATTTATTGTATACAATAGTCATATATATTGTGAATTCAGTCTTGTGTTGATTTCTGCAATTATTATGGTTCTCACAACAGAGGAGAAAGTGTTTATAATCGAGCATTATTTCTGGCCATACGAAGTACAGTAGAACCCCGATTATCCGTCACCCTATTAACCGATTGTTGGATTATCCGTCTGTTATTCTTTCCTATTTTTGTTACAGAAAAAATATTGAGTACTGCACAATACATTAGTACGTATTTTTTTTATAGAGAGTGATATTACAAGCTTTTGCCCTTACACATTATGATCTACTGTTCTAGTGACTTGTTTAATTTCTCTGCAAAACGTCTTCCAGAAATGCCAAAAGAATACATGCTGTGCTAAGTATCGAAGATGAGTACATATAATTGATGGTTTTGGAAAAGAGGGACTGTGGTTCATCTCACATCGGAATACGAGTTACAACTACGCGAGATTTAATAACAAAAAAAGGATAAAGTGTAGGCTATAAATTACTTAAATCTATAACATGAGATCTAGGTCTATACTTTTCCTATCTTTCCACAGAAATCCATCATAGAAAGTTTCGTTGACCCTTAGAAACCCGTCATTGACATTCATTCATTCATAGTGTTCTGTCACTACAAACCCAGCATTCTCCAGTCTTTCCTATTTTCTGCCTTTCTCTTAGTCTCCGTATATGATCCATATATCTTAATGCCGTCTATTATTTGATCTCTTCTTCTGCCATGAACTCTTCACCCGTTCACCATTCCTTCTAGTGAATCCTTCAGTAGACAATTTCTTCTCACTCACTGACCCAACTAATTCCTTTTTCTCTTCCTGATCAGTTTGAATATTATTCTCTCTTCACCCACACTTTCTAACAGAGCTATTATACTTAAAACTTCTGATCCACTACCTAATATGTTAAAACACATGACCACGGAGAAAATTACCGAAACTGCATTATGCAACACTTAATTTATGAAAGTCTTCTATAGTACGGATTATCCGATTTTTTCCGATTAACCGTTCAGCCAACCCCCTTCATTACCACGGATAATAGAGGTTCTACTGTACTGAAATTACAAACATAATCTGAAATTACAAACATAATCTGAAAATCAAGATGCCATTATAACATGCAGGACAACATGAAACTGATACCGTACAACGGAACTTCTCTAAGATAGCTAACATAAATTGTGTTATTGGGTGCCTAATTGTTAAATCGCTCCTAGTACTGCTCTTTAATGTGGTGCAAGCTCGGCCCATTCTGATGCCCCACTCCTTATGACCGGAAATAATGGTCGACAATAAAGACCTTCTCCTCTGTTGTGAGAACCATAATTGCAGAAATCAACACAACACTGAATTCACAATATGTCAAACTACAGTATTATCACAATACAGTCACGAAGCTTGAGTTTATGAGGGTACTAGGAACAATATAGATGTGCAGGTACTATTTCGCATTGTCTCTAATGAGGCGATAGTAGCGATCCTAGTGGTTAGCAACTATCTATGGATGCATATTTACTACGTATTTAGGTTCGTGACTGTATATACTAGACTGTGGTGTTATATACATACAATAAATAAATATTTCGTTGCTAGGGAAACGTGGACAGCAGATGGGCGATAATTTCAGTACTGTTTGTTTTGGTGCATACCGTATTTCTCTTTACATAACATGTTCAAAAATACCATCAGTTAACCTCGACGCATTTTGCAATTCGTGTAGCCAGATGCAATGTTGCTAATTTGAGCTGGTTCAGCATTCCTTAATGTGGTAACAAGCATTCAAAACGCGAACAAGCAATTACACCCATGTTTTCACTTTGCGCTTGTAGATTCCATTTTCTAGCCAACCCCAGAAACAATAATAGTAATAGTAGTAGTAATGATAATAATAATAATAATAATATCCGTGGCGCCACAGCCCTTCAAGGTCCCAGACCGACCAGCAATAACCTACAGTTGTAATAATGGTGCAAAGTCGGGCGACCTCGGGAGCCAAGAAATGGCACTACTGCGACCGATCCATCGCCCAGGATAGATTTCATTTGGGTATCCGATCACTGGCCGGCTGGAGTATGCGTCTATGTCAATATGAGCAATTATGCGTAGGAAGGAAAAGGCCTGTTATTTGAAAATGATTGTTTCTAGGAAACCATTGAGAATAAGACATACGTTTATATATTTTTCCTTTAAAATTGTCCATACTATCACCTCCTCAGTGTATGGCCTTTCTCATGCTGAATTACCATGTAGAAGGTACTTACAATTAAACTTAGCTGTTTAACCAGCCATGGACAAAAACTATTAAAACAATTAAAAGAACTATCCATGATGGAGGGCGCAGGCAAAATTTGTTGCCTGTCGCTCACATTGAATTTCGACGTTGAATAATATCTGCAGTTAAAAGCAACTACTGAACTGTGTCAGAAAGTATGTTGTGTGCATTGCGTTATTCTGAAATTTGCCAAACTATGAGAAGTTGTGCAAATTGTTCACACAAACAGAGAACCGCCATGACGCTGGAGAGGCTCACTTTTAAAACAGTTTAACGCAGACTTCCCAATTCAGGAAGTAAGTGGTATTGATTTGATTTCAGTGTAAACAAACCTTTTCCCTTCCACATTGACGGGGAACGGGTTTCATCCGGTATCCACTTCCGTTAATCAAATGAAGGTTGCCGGCTTTTTGTGGTGCACACATTTCCCCCGGGTCACCAGTTTTAATAGGCCTACTTTTTTTTTTGTTGATGTTACAGTGTGGAACAAGTCTCGTTTGAAAATAACGTTTGGCTGCTTTTAGCGCATTTCTTATAGAGAAAATAAAAATAGTACACATTTCTTCTTCTGCTCCTTCTACAATTTAATTCTTAAAACTGAACCGTATCAGAATAAATTACTTTTCCATTTATTTTTAGTACGTCCAAGTGGTGCTTCATTCATTCATGTTTGTGTAGGCTAATATTTTTGTGCTATTCTCCTCGTTGAAGATCCCATTCTAGAATTTTAGATTAGCTCGTCTTTAAAAGACTGCAAAAATGTAAAATCATTTTATGACGCTTGTTATAGAGTGGAATTTCAACAATGATTTAGATGTGCATAAGCTGAGGGGGTTAGATACAGCTTACAATAATAAAATTTTTGGAAATATTCAACATTTTTTTCCCTCCATTGCTGTATCTTGTACAATAATGAAAATTGGTATGCGTAAAACACTGCCCTTCTGCTATATGAAAAAAATATATATTTACGATTTAATTTTTTTTTTTTTCAAAATTCAAAATAATGGCAGTTTACTGTGCAGTGATGAAGGGTTCCCTCATAACTCATAAACTTGTTAACTTTTTCATGTTCTCTCTCTTTTATTTTATTGCTGAAATTCATGTTTACAATATCATGCTCTTTCAACTACATTCCTTAATAAATAACATTTTTTTTTATTTTGTGTTAGAAGAAAATACTGATATTTGACCATTTTTAAATGAATTTATTTTTTATCAGACAATCTATCAAAGATAGAGAAGTGATCTTGCATCATATGTTAGATATGACATGCATAAATACACACAAAAAATTTCATCACAGAATGTTGGATAGTTTTTTAGTTATGTGGGAAACGCTTCATCACTGCACAGTGAACTGAATTTTGAAAAAAATAAATAAATAAATAAATAAATAAATAAAAATATTTTTTTTTCTTATAGCAGAAGGACAGTGATTTACACATACTAAAAATGTTGAATATTTCCAAAATTTTACTATTGTAAGCTGTACCTAACCCCTTAAAGTAATTGGCGGTGAATCATTTGGAATATTTTGCTATTACTTTTTAGAAGGGAAACTGAAGTTCTATGTAAATACAATGGGTTTCAAAGTCAGAAGAGTGTTTTTTTTTATGAATCTGTATGGCAACTATAACGTTCATAGCTGGAGCTAGGACCACAGAGATGGCCATGATTCGATCCTTGGAAGGATCTTGTAATTAAATAAAATTGCTTCATAACATGGTTTATTGACGACTTTTAAGTATTATTAAACTCATTTATTATGTATTAACTATTGGAAGTACCGGTATCGTTTCTATGCCTAAGTTATCTCGTAGTAAGAAGTAGCGAAGTTGAATGACTGTATTATATTATTGTTACTTAAGTTTGCCCCAAATGCAAGGCTAATGTCAGGTAATTCAACGGAGAATCGTCGGTTTCATTGCTCCATATAACATCTCGCTATCATAAATTCCGTCGACGCTAAAATGACATTATTATTATTATTATTATTATTATTATTATTTATTATTATTATTATTATTATTATTATTATTATTATTATTATTATTATTGCTCCTTTCCTACTGTTTTGCTGCTGTTATTTCTTTTGTTTTTGCTGCTGTTATTCTGTTGTTGCTACCGTTATTGCTATTTTTATATTTTATACTTTTATTGTTACTGTTATTTCCACTGTTAACTGCTGCTTATCGGTACTGTTATCATTTTTGTTATTTTTAGTATTGCTATTTCTATTTTTGCTATTCTGATTTCTATTGACGGTGCTGTTATTGTTACTGCTATTATTATATATTCCATAAAGTGAAGTGAAATAAAACGTCACTCAAGAAGTAGAGGAATGTCAGTTAATATTGTACGGATACTTCTTAAAAAAAAAGAGAATGCAGAAATTATAATAAATCTTTCACTGCAGGTTATCCGATAGGAGGAAGCAAGAAAGGCTGCAATCTTCGTCGAGAGAAGAGTTTTAAGGAAATATGCATGACCGTGAACGGAAACGGGAGATTTAATCGCGGAATTACGGAGCGAGAAAACTATAGCATTTGGGTTGAGAAAGCTTGTATACTTTGCGGGAACATTTTCTGTATATTATTAAATTTATTGTAATTCACATTAGAATTATTATAAATATTAAAACCTCGAAATACTGAGATCCTCAGCTCAGGTGATTTACAGATTCAATTCTGATAAAAAGTTTCATATGCGTATATGTGCGTACGTGCGCGTTATACTTGAATACCAGCAATCAAATAGTTCATATTTAATTTCCGTTGTCTATGTTCTTATAAAATGAAGGTATTGCATTTACGAAATGGGTATCACTCCAAGAAATTCTGCTATTTGTGGATGCTCTGTACTGGTATAGGCTACGCCATGAAATACTGAGAGCCTCAGCTTAGATGATTTACAAATTCAATTCTGATAAAAAGTTTCATATGCGTCTGTGTGCGTGCGTGCGCGTTATACTTGAATACCAGCAATCAAATAGTTTGTATTTAATATCCGTTGCCTATATTCTTATAAAATGTAGGTATTGCATTTTCGAAATGGGCATCAGTCCAAGAAATTCTGCTATTTGTGGATGCTCTGTACTGGTATAAGCTACGAAATACTGAGATCCTTAGCTAAGGTGATTTACAGATTCAATTCTTTTAAAAAGTTTCATACGCGTATATGTGCGTGCGTGCGCGTTATACTTGAATACCAACAATCAAATAGTTTATATTTAATTTCCGTTGTCTATGTTCTTATAAATGTAGGTATTGTATTTTCGAAATGGGTATCACTCCAAGAAATTCTGCTATTTGTGGATGCTTTGTACTGGTATAAGCCACGCAATACTGAGATCTTTAGCTAAGGTGATTTACAGATTCAATTCTGAGGAAAAGTTTCATACGCGTCTGCGTGCGTGCGTGTTATACTTGAATACCAACAACCAAATAGTTTATATTTAATATCCGTTGCCTATATTCTTATAAAATGTAGGTATTGCATTTTCGAAATGGGTATCACTCCAAGAAATTCTGCTATTTGTGGATGTTCTGTATTGGTATGAGCTACGAAATACTGAGATCCTTAGCTAAGGTGATTTACAGATTCAATTCTGATGAAAAGTTTCATACGCGTATATGTGCGTGCGTGCGCGTTATACTTGAATACCAGCAATCAAATAGTTTGTATTTTCGAAATGGGTATCACTCCAAGAAATTCTGCTATTTGTGGATGCTTTGTACTGGTATAAGCCACGAAATACTGAGATCCTCAGCTTAGGTGATTTACAGATTCAATTCTGAGGAAAAGTTTCATACGTATCTGTGTGCGTGCGTGCGCGTTATATTTGAATACCAGTAATCAAATAGTTTGTATTTTCGAAATGGGTATCACTCCAAGAAATTCTGCTATTTGTGGATGCTTTGTACTGGTATAAGCCACGAAATACTGAGATCCTTAGCTAAGGTGATTTACAGATTCAATTCTGAGGAAAAGTTTCATACGCGTCTGCGTGCGTGCGTGTTATACTTGAATACCAACAACCAAATAGTTTATATTTAATATCCGTTGCCTATATTCTTATAAAATGTAGGTATTGCATTTTCGAAATGGGTATCACTCCAAGAAATTCTGCTATTTGTGGATGTTCTGTATTGGTATGAGCTACGAAATACTGAGATCCTTAGCTAAGGTGATTTACAGATTCAATTCTGATGAAAAGTTTCATACGCGTATATGTGCGTGCGTGCGCGTTATACTTGAATACCAGCAATCAAATAGTTTGTATTTAATATCCGTTGCCTATATTCTTATAAAATGTAGGTATTGCATTTTCGAAATGGGCATCAGTCCAAGAAATTCTGCTATTTGTGGATGCTCTGTATTGGTATAAGCTACGAAATACTGAGATCCTTAGCTAAGGTGATTTACAGATTCAATTCTTTTAAAAAGTTTCATACGCGTATATGTGCGTGCGTGCGCGTTATACTTGAATACCAACAATCAAATAGTTTGTATTTTCGAAATGGGTATCACTCCAAGAAATTCTGCTATTTGTGGATGCTTTGTACTGGTATAAGCCACGAAATACTGAGATCCTTAGCTAAGGTGATTTACAGATTCAATTCTGAGGAAAAGTTTCATACGCGTCTGCGTGCGTGCGTGTTATACTTGAATACCAACAACCAAATAGTTTATATTTAATATCCGTTGCCTATATTCTTATAAAATGTAGGTATTGCATTTTCGAAATGGGTATCACTCCAAGAAATTCTGCTATTTGTGGATGTTCTGTATTGGTATGAGCTACGAAATACTGAGATCCTTAGCTAAGGTGATTTACAGATTCAATTCTGATGAAAAGTTTCATACGCGTATATGTGCGTGCGTGCGCATTATACTTGAATACCAGCAATTAAATAGTTTACATTTAATTTCCGTTGTCTATGTTCTTATAAAATGTTGGTATTGCATTTTCGAAATGGGTATCACTCCAAGAAATTGTGCTTTTTGTGGATGCTCTGTGCTGGTTCATGATCCTCAAGAGTGGTGGTGATGAAGTTGATATTAGTAGTTAATTGTCTCTCTTTTCTACACAAACTTCTGTATGAATTGGAGAAAGTGGGACTGGGTTTCAAGGTAATCTTCAATTCAAGTGAGTCTTGAAATTTAACATCGTCATCATCTTCATGTTATTGATTAGAAAGTGTTTACGACCGTGACAGATTACGCATCCCTTTGGCAACTGTCACGGCCACCCATGACGTGCTGGTTTTGGGACTTGGATGTTCCTCTTCTACATTTACTTAATCACTGGAGACCTTGTGTGGTCGTTCTGAAATCCTTAATTTATGCCAACATTCAAAAGACTATCTCCCTGGTATATGTAAGCAATAACTATTGGAAAGTTTTTACTTCGTTTATTGTTGAGTAATCCTAATGGAAGTTGTAGATAAATTATACCAATTTACATTTGTTTTGATAGCTCATGTTATTCATGACAAAGATGTAAGGTGGTGATTGGTTCCAGAAATATTTTGTAATACATAATCCAGTTAACTTGTCTGTAATACAATACAAAAAAAAAGTTCGTTTACAAAGTTTCAGAGATGATGAAGTAGAAACAAACATCTTTTTTTTACCAAGTAGGCTAATTATTGACGGTGAATCGTCATGGCAAAAGGTATGGCCCCACAAGGAAGTCATTCACAAACGTGGAATGTGGGTTTTCGAAAGCTCAAACATGTGAATTACGGGAATTAAACAATCTCTCACGTGTAAAGCATGCTTCATCTGTGAACAACACGGGTTACAAACTGTGATTGGACTGCAGTTTGGTTCAAATACCAAGTACAGGGACATCGTTTTATTTTTACTAACATTTTTAATATTAACCTGGCTATACCTTTGGATTAATCCTTGAGAACCGGAAACACCGTTTGCTACTCCCTTCCACGACTGGAGTTTGATGATACTGACGTAAAATACAAACAAATCACTTTACTAGGTATAGGAGGGAAGAAAAGTAGTTCATCCATTTACGTAAACTAGGAAATATCGCGATTTTAAGTTTGATAATTTTCATTAGATTTTTCCTTAATCAAAATACAGTACAGTATTAACAATGAGTGTTTTTACTCACGAACTGAGTTATCCATGTGAACGTGTTCATTATGCAGTGTATAGCACATTAGCGTACAATATAGAGAAAGAAGTTAAATTGAAAAATAATCATAATATGGATATTTAAACACATTTTTGAAAATGGTGGCCGTTCATTTCGATACAGGCTTCAGTTCTTTTGTGCATATTATCGCACTATAGACTATTGCATCTAATTCCAGTTACCAGTTTCGTCCTTTGTACTAGTAACTCATGTTGAAATAATTCTGTACCTACTCTATAAAAGAGTACCTTACGTACTGTAAATTCAATCTTCACTTCTGCCCGATCCGCACAAATAAAATTACTCAGACATGCTATCTACTGTCCATCCAAGTGGTTATACCGCAAGATCGTAGAAAGGGGGGGGGGAAATCACGTGACAGTTAATTACTTAACGAGACCCTTTTATTCAAGCTATTTTAAACGGTTGTATAATATTACGCAGACGTCCAATTCCTAACATAAATTAATGTTTTCAGAAAAGAGCTAAGGCAGCCCAGCCACTAGCCTTTACAGAGGGCAAGCAGAAGCGGGTGGGGAAAACCGGGATGCGACGTAGACAAACGGACGACAGTGAAATGAAATGAAATGATTAGCCTAAAAATGTCCCGTTAAGGGCAAAGGCCTCCTCCTATAGAGGGAGAGCTCTATTTGTCTCACGCGGTGAGCTACTCCGCGTAAGAGTGGAATTGTTCACTTGGTTCACATTCTGCACAGTTTGGTATTGTTCGCTTGTTTCTGTCGCACTGGTTTTAGTCGCTGTTCACTTGTCTTATTATGTTTTTCCAGTCTTCCCTATGTCTTGCTCTGCTTGACCAATGGCTTCCTACACGTTAGTACCTGTGCGAAAATATGATTAAATATTGAAAGCTCTTTCGTCACTGGAAAACGCGAACATATTTCTGGAACGAACTATACTCACTAACTCAGTTCTGTTTACTATATGCGGCCTTGGTTCTGTGTAGTGGCCAATTGGAACATCATTAGTAGTAGGGGTGGGAGTGAAGTACATTCTAAAACTCAGGTACAATAAAAATTGAAGTAAAAATAAAATGATGTCCCTGTACAAAATTCCTGTCGCAATCCTCTGGCTTAGTAGCATGGACCTTTGCAAGATGATAAGAATGCAACAGCTGTTTCTGCAGAATTCTCCATGCCGTGCATTGACTACTATTGAAATGGTGAGCAACAGCTCTCTTACTCGCCGAAGAATTGTTCTCGATAAACCGCAGCACAGCTTCCACAGGAGTTCGCGTAGAACGCCGCCGTCTTCGACCCTCTGCTCGTCTGTTGAAAGAGCCCGGTTCGAATAGTCTGCGATGAATGCTGGTAAATGTCCTGTGGTGATGAAACTGTTGCTGGTAAAGCATCTGAGCCGCACGAGCAGAACCAATGCTGCCCCGTACGCCAAATGCATGTCTGCCAACTCATTCCGTGTGTAACATTCTACGTTTTCCGTAGTTAACAAAATGTTTTGTAAGCAAGGAAGACTTGTACTATATCGAGAAGAAGCAGTCAACAGAATTAGCGGAAGAATGATACTCGACACAAAAAATCAGTAGACCAGATGGAAGTAAATAAACTTGCCGACTCAGGTAGTTATCAAATTAGGTTAATGTTTGATACCGAGCTCAGGGAATAAACAAACCTGTTCGGAGTAAACAAACTGGGTGGTAGCATTAAATAAAGCGCCCGAGCCCATGGGTTGCTCAACGAAAAGTGTTTGAAAGAAGGTTATCTATCCGATCCAAAAATTTGTCGGTCTAATTTAGGAACATTCTGTATTTTGAAAGTCTACACTGTTAATTCCAGAGGTCCAGGATCAAGGAATTTTTTGCCCTGTACTATGTTCTTCTTATCATTTATTTTTAGTAGTTTGGGTTAATAACAATTGAAGAGTCCACTGCAAGAATGATGGATGTCATTTGGAACACATTTTTCAGGAGAAGCAATTGAAAGTTTGAAATGCTTAGCGCTCAAAGCTTAACTGTGATTTTCCGATCATTACTGGACAATGACTATGAGTGTTAATGCCATATAACTCTCTATGTACATTCTATATGTCTTAAGCTGTGCATTGACAGTCTTGGTTCATTTTCGGCAAGAAAGTGATATCCATCATTCTTGCAGTGGACTCTTCAATTAATCTTACAGTTCAAATAAATATTTTGATTTAAAAATGTCACGCTTGTTTTGAAACAGGAAAAATGAAGGATATTAACTCAATTGTAACATCCATGACAAAATATGTGTAACATCCGTGACACGGAAGAAACAGCTATAAAATATTTACCGATTATGTTTTTGTGAACTAATTGGATGCCATGAGATTTACATAGCTTTAAACCTGGACACTACGAGAATTAATCTCTTTTTGCTTGAGGCAGAGACCTGAGTTTTACACTTTGTTAATAAGGTGTGGAGTTCACAAATCTTGTAACGTCCGTGACGGAACGTTTTCTTTATTTCCTGCAGTAATAATAGTCCTACATTTTATTCAACAACTTTTTTTCATGTAAAATGATACTAATCTTCTAAATTGATTCTAATAATAAAGGTTGACAAAAGTCATTTCATTTTCAATATATAGAGTTTGAAAATAGTAAAAATGTAACATCCGTGATAACTGGAATAGCTGTATGACGAAGGCATTATCGTGGATATCCTGTATCGTGTCAATACAGGCAGCTTGTAACTTCTATTGAGATAACGTGTTCACTGTCTTGCACATAGGACGAAAATACAGTTTAATAAGTGAAGTTTCGCCATTTACGTTACTGCATTTTCTGACTTCATTATGTTTGAGAGATTGTTTGCGGAGATAAATTTTCCATGTCTTTTGCAGCCCCGTTTGTCATTTTCTAACGAACGCCCGCGGCGGGGCGGCGGCTGCATCTGCGTATTTTCGCGAGATTCCTATCGGCGGCGGCAGCAGCACGCACGCTCCCACGGTGGTTATGAAAGGCGCAGTGTTTCGTTTCTGTTCTGAATGGCTTTATTATTGCACCACTCTGCTGGAATCCTCATTAAAGTTCCCGTCCACTTCGCAGTGCATACAGCCCAAAACTGCTAAGGAAGATGAAGCCGCTGTAACATGCTATTATCTTTAATTGCGTAACAGCGTGTTCAGTAATGAAGTTGTACTTTGGTGTTCTACTCGCTTTTGATTCGGCATAACCAGTTACCCTACTGCCGATGATGATGATGATGATGATGATGATGATGATGATGATGATGATTATTAATGGACCATGATATTGTTGGTATCGATGGTGATTGTGATGTCGATGGTGGTAATAGGCATTGTTGATGTTGTAGAATTCGGTGTTGGTGACGATGGTGATAGTCGATTTTCATGGCGATGCGATGGTAGACGGTAGTCTACGTTGGTGACGATGGTGACTGTAGTCTACGTTTGTGGTGATGGTGATGGTAGTCGACGTTGCTGGCGATGGTGACTAGTCTACGTTGCTGGCGATGGTGACGGTAGTCTACGTCGGTGGCGATGGTGACGGTAGTCTACGTTGGTGACGATGGTGACTGTAGTCTACGTTTGTGGTGATGGTGATGGTAGTCGACGTTGCTGGCGATGGTGACTGTAGTCTACGTTGCTGGCGATGGTGACGGTAGTCTACGTCGGTGGCGATGGTGACGGTAGTCTACGTTGGTGGCGATGGTTACGGTAACGTGGCGATGGTGACTGTAGTCTACGTTGGTGGCGATGGTGACGGCAGTCTGCGTTGGTGACGATGGTGACTGTAGTCTACGTTGCTGGCAATGGTCACGTAGTCTACGTTGGTGGCGATGGTTACGGTAACGTGGAGATGGTGACGGTAGTCTACGTTTGTGGTGATGGTGATGGTAGTCGACGTTGCTGGCGATGGTGACTGTAGTCTACGTTGCTGGCGAAGGTCACGGTAGTCTACGTTGGTGGCGATAGTGACGGCAGTCTGCGTTGGTGACGATGGTGACTGTAGTCTACGTTGCTGGCAATGGTCACGTAGTCTACGTTGGTGGCGAAGGTCACGGTAGTCTACGTTGGTGGCGATGGTGACGGCAGTCTGCGTTGGTGACGATGGTGACTGTAGTCTACGTTGCTGGCAATGGTCACGTAGTCTACGTTGGTGGCGAAGGTCACGGTAGTCTACGTTGGTGGCGATGGTGACGGCAGTCTGCGTTGGTGACGATGGTGACTGTAGTCTACGTTGCTGGCAATGGTCACGTAGTCTACGTTGGTGGCGAAGGTCACGGTAGTCTACGTTGGTGGCGATGGTGACGGCAGTCTGCGTTGGTGACGATGGTGACTGTAGTCTACGTTGCTGGCAATGGTCACGTAGTCTACGTTGGTGGCGAAGGTCACGGTAGTCTACGTTGGTGGCGATGGTGACGGCAGTCTGCGTTGGTGACGATGGTGACTGTAGTCTACGTTGCTGGCAATGGTCACGTAGTCTACGTTGGTGGCGATGGTTACGGTAACGTGGCGATGGTGACTGTAGTCTACGTTGCTGGCGAAGGTCACGGTAGTCTACGTTGGTGGCGATAGTGACGGCAGTCTGCGTTGGTGACGATGGTGACTGTAGTCTACGTTGCTGGCAATGGTCACGTAGTCTACGTTGGTGGCGAAGGTCACGGTAGTCTACGTTGGTGGCGATGGTGACGGCAGTCTGCGTTGGTGACGATGGTGACTGTAGTCTACGTTGCTGGCAATGGTCACGTAGTCTACGTTGGTGGCGATGGTTACGGTAACGTGGCGATGGTGACTGTAGTCTACGTTGCTGGCGAAGGTCACGGTAGTCTACGTTGGTGGCGATGGTGACTGTAGTCTACGTTGGTGGCGAAGGTCACGGTAGTCTACGTTGGTGGCGATGGTGACGGCAGTCTGCGTTGGTGACGATGGTGACTGTAGTCTACGTTGCTGGCAATGGTCACGTAGTCTACGTTGGTGGCGATGGTTACGGTAACGTGGCGATGGTGACGGTAGTCTACGTTGGTGGCGATGGTTACGGTATCGTGGCGATGGTGACGGTAGTCTACGTTTGTGGTGATGGTGACGGTAGTCTACGTTGGTGGCGATGGTTACGGTATCGTGGCGATGGTGACGGTAGTCTACGTTTGTGGTGATGGTGACTGTAGTCTACGTTGGTGGCGATGGTTACGGTAACGTGGCGATGGTGACGGCAGTCTGCGTTGGTGACGATGGTAACTGTAGTCTACGTTGGTGGCGATGGTTACGGTAACGTGGCGATGGTGACGGTAGTCTACGTTGCTGGCAATGGTCACGGTAGTCTACGTTGGTGGCGATGGTTACGGTAACGTGGAGATGGTGACGGTAGTCTACGTTTGTGGTGATGATGACGGTAGTCTAAGTTGGTGGCGATGGTTACGGTAACGTGGCGATGGTGACGGTAGTCTACGTTTGTGGTAATGGTGACGGTAGTTCCGTTGGTGGCGATGGTGACGTTAGTCTGCGTTGGTGGCGATGGTTACGGTAACGTGGCGATGGTGACGGTAGTCTGCCTTACGGAATGATAGGCCTATACTGTATTAATTCTCTTGACACAAACCACGATTCTTATGGAACTTCCGTAAGAAAGTGAGATGAATTTCCACTTTTCTAAACCGCGGACCATGGAAACGCTATTATTTGAAGCACGATGTACTGTAAGGCTTGCAGATGGAAATGGACATTAAATGATTACGAATAGCCACAAACTTAGATAAGCAACCCAGAGGTTATTTCTAGGACCAAGACAATGCACTGCCTCGTAGTGGGATGCTGCAAATTATCACATCTGTTTTCTGAATACAGGTGAAGCACAAGAAAGTGCGTATCACACTGACAACTTGTGTACTTGGCAGACAATAGACCCCGCTTACATGATGGATGGTCTCTGTTGCACGAATTCCGTAGGGATAGTCGGTTTGCTTTGTCGTTAGCTCCTGCATGCACCTGAGGTTAATTGAGAAACACCACATTAACGGCATAATGTTCAAAGGGATTTGGCAGCCCCTCGATAACGAGGCTGGGACGCTTCGTTGTTAAATTAACACTTTCCTAATGTTATAACAGTGTAAAAGTAAAAATACTGGCGGGTTTATAAGGGTAATGGTCATGTGGAGCGAGTTTTTTTTTTTAATGAAGAATCTCTGAACTGACGAGAGGAACCGGATGAGACCAGAACTTTTAAAATCAGAACTCTTACTGAAGACGAACTTCAATATGTGATGTAGAGAATTTTTTTATTATATTTCAACAAACAAATATCTAATAAACAAAAACAAAGGTAGCAGCAAGTATTCTTTCAAACAATGTTATTGTAGTGAGTGTAGAGACATGTATACTTATCAACCCCTGTGCTGCTTTTCGATGTGTAGACTTATGGCATGTTTTTTTAATGTAGGGTTACACCGCACAGGTTGCAGTTTTCTCAATCTAGGTGGACAAAAATCAAATTTCGACTTCTTTAGTTAGGCATATGTGAATATGAATTCATGTTCTTTAACATTTGGAGAATGTTGTGAGAAATGGCTTTTACTGTTTTATCAGTGGCAAGCTATATTTAGAAGGGTATGAACAATGAGTTCTTCCTAACACTTCTCGCTGTTGTTAGCCGTAGACAGAGAGGCTTACTATATGCCTGAAAAAGATCAAATTGTTAGTGATTTATTATGTTGTGAGACATGGAATCTGTTCATATAGGTACGTTCTTACTAATGTAACTTCAGTTGCAAGTTTGTAAAGTATTCTTCTTACAGAAGGGTTTAAACATTACAATTTAAAAATATATATATTATTTTAAAGGTCTCCAAATATAATGTGAGTTTTAGTATATCTGGTCACGTCCGGTTACAACAATTCTTTTATCATTTAATACAACATCATTTAGAGTGTTGAATCCTTGTTTTAAAGTTTGCGCGTTCCTGTGCATTTATCAGTAATTATTTTTTTTCAGTGGTGGGGCTTACGGCAACTGTTCTATATTTGGCTTAATAGCAGAAAGGAATCATGGAATAAGGAAGTTTTTAATCACTTGTGAGTGTTTTAGGCCTGCAAAATTAAATACATTGGACACATTTTTATCTAAGCTTAACAAACGCACAGTGAATCAGAACGCAAATCACTAGCTGGACAAAATTAATAACTTCTCTGCATTCCAACAGATTGTTACGAAAGTTTGTACATGTCTTAGGCCTACAGGGAGCATACAGATGTAATCAGAATTTGTACATAAAAATATATGCTACCTGTAACTCCTGTTCAAAGTTTCATAAAAGTCTGTTATGTAGGAGAGAAGTTAATTTTGCGTAAATGCACTCCCTGTAAAGGGGTACTTCCTCTTATGGAACCGTAAATATAGTTTGTACAAAAAAAATATATTCTACCTCTGACTTCCGTACACTGTTTCATAAAAATCTGTTAGATAGGAGAGAAGTTATTATTTTAGTCTAAAGCCATCCCATATAAAAGAATTGTTCCTATTACACAAATTAGTCAGAGTTTGTACACAAAAAAGATGTGCTATTTATAAGGTCTGTACAAAGTTTCACAACACTCCATTGGAATGCAGAGAAGTTATTTTGTTCATCTAGATTTGCGTTATTGCACACTGCACCGCTACAACCAAATAATAACACGAAGGCAATTCTAATTGATTAATTGAGCGTCAAAATATAGATATACTAGTGGCTTGTGCAGCAAATGCTGCAAACTAAGTTCATTAGACGTTCAAATAAACATTTTTCAGATTCATTTTCAGTGAAGAATACCAGACATTCGGAAAGTTATTTGCTTCCATAACAATGAAAGATACTCTCTCTCTCTCTCTCTCTCTCTCTCTCTCTCTCTCTCTCTCTCAAGCCAATACTGAAGAGAACCACGCATATAAATATCTACACCACACCGCCATTAAATATATGAAAAAGACCCAACCCCATTTGATTAATAATTATAAAAATATTTGATTTTTAATAATATTATCTTACGTAAGTTTTATAGCTTTCAGTAACATATACTATATAGTCGCCACTCAGTAAAATATAGAAATCAAAATCTAATTTAAGTTATTCTCTACATCTACTTATATAACCCCAAAACGTTTCACTTTCATATCATCAATATAGCATTAATATGTATAATTAATGAAAAATAGTCACATCATGGCATTAACTACAATAATATTTCATTTCTAATGGTAATAATGTCATCAAACCACCTCAAGTTTTGTAGTTTTTAATATCCAATACACAGCTGTACCCAGAAAATTACACACCACAGAATCGAACCTGTAAATTGTTTTTAGTAAGTTAAGTTTTTAGTAACCAATTTAATTTGATCTTAATATGTCGGCATTCTTGCAGATCATGGCCTTCGTGTATTGTAGTACGTGTTTTGTTTTATTCTGAAATGCAACACGGCCTACTTGATGCTCGCTTCGCTTCTCCTTTGCAAAAAAGCGAAGGGAATATCAAGTCGGCCGTGAATGCTATTAGCTAGTTCTCAAAACTGACGACAGATGGATTTTGGAAAATAGGAAAATTATGTTTAAAAATTGACATTTCACTGAAAACTACTATTTTCCGAAAAACTTTGAGTTCCAAGCTTCAAAATGAGGGGTCATTTATTAAAATCCGTGCAGCCGTTTTCCCGTAATTTCCATTTCCAGTTCAAATATGTATATATATATATATATATATATATATATATATATATACACATACATTAAAATTTATTATACGTTTATGTGCTTTTTTATATTTTTAACGTGTCCTGAATTTTCGTCCTCTACAGTTGGCAACCCTAGCTATGTTCCTGACTTGACTGGTAACCCACGGAGGCCCCAGGCTGCCAGTGCGACACTGCACAGGACGAGTGAAGCAGTTGCTGCGGGGGTGGAGGTATTTAAAATGCGGGCGGCCGCATAATATCGTTGACAAGAATTACCTCTAGGTGACACCTCGGTTTTGTTTTTCGGCTGCCTTGATCGGCGTCCTTGAGGTTGCGTAATCAGCATTTCGTCACCACGGTACACTCCTTGACAGTACGGTGGACTGTGCCAACAGACGTCACGCTCCCTTACTCCTGCAGAGTGACTGCGCTTTATGGATGTCTCATTGTAATTAACTGTCCCCGGGTTCGCAAATTGTGTTCCGCAAAACTCAACTAGACATGCAACGTATATAATACAATAAACTTTTGGATTGGTTTATTTTATTAATATTTTTCTTAAAAAATATTAATAAAATAAACTAGCAGCATTAAGAAAAATATTAATAAAATAAACTAGCAGCATTAAGAAAAATATTAATAAAATAAACTAGCAGCATTTCTCACAAAATAAATGCATAGAAACATGCAGCTACCTCATAAATACTTGCAGTAAAATTTTCATCCAGATTGATTAATATTTGGCATAAGAAAGTTGGTGTTGAATCAACAAAAATGAACACAGAAAAATAGATTTGAAAATAAAATGAATACTTATGTAAATTAATATTCTCCTCCGCTACATTCATCTAGTAACTTCAGGGAGCCAACAAAAAGTTACTAGATTTGTAATCAGAAATTTTAAAAAAGAATTCTTCGATGAAAAACAATTTTGACAGCTCTTTAAATTCCACGCCCCCTTCCAGCCTTAATTTAAAAAGTGTAAACATACGAGTATTTGTAATCAGAATTGAGCTGAATCCATTTGGGGTATGAAAATATAAATTCTGAATAAGTGAAATAGCTAAAAAAATTTGGAAAAATTTTCACGATTTTCAGTGGAGTCTTCCCTTAATTGAGACAGGGAGATAAAAAACCCACTAACTCCAATTTTTGACAAAATTCAGTTATGGGCTGGATGATGTTTTTTAGTTTGTCCCGCATGCGTGGAAGGCAAGAATACACTAATATCGACATTCATCTGCATTCTGGGGGCTGTTTTAAAACTCGTGGAAGTCAGAACTCCACTTACTCCATGGAATAAGAGAGTTTTTGCATTCCAAGCTTAATTTCCCGCTAGGTGGCAACACTATCCTCAACCAGCTGAGTAAAGTGATACGATACGGTATTCAGAATGTCACAAAAGTCTATGAAATCCATGTAAGTAAGACTATTAAAGGCACAATATTGAGTCGATTAACTTCCAGAAACCCAATACAGATGCATCAGTCTCCAGTCGACTAAAGTACAATTCAGCATTGCCATTGAAAGAAGAAACCAAAAGGACTTTTTTTCTGAGAAAAGTAGGTTGAATTACCAAACTCTGTTTGCTGACAGTAATAATCTAGAATCTAGATTCACAGGAAGAACATGAGAGTGAGAGAAAAAAAACAGAATCTGTAACATGAATGAGACTGTGTTAACATTTTAATATTGTTGTGGTTTTATTTGTGTATTTTGATGTGATTATGGTAATTTGTGATTTTCTGTCTCATATTTTGAAATTTAAAAAAAATGTAGCAATATTAATCTTAATAATAAACTTCCATTTTCTCGCATATTCAATGTTTCATAAGGGAATTATGATATACTTATCTTTTTTTCTTCACATGGCTCATATTTATTCACTTTTCTTAATTCATACACTGTGGAAGTCAGAAAACCACTAAGGAAGGAGGGTACGTGGTGCCAAATTACAATTCCATTTCCACACAACTATTTTTGCTTATAACTTTCGACTCAGTCATTTCCGCACCAGGGTTCCTTATCTCAAATTGATATATGTGCTCTTCCCCATCATCCCTGAAAGTTTGTAACACCAGCCCGGAAACACCCTGTAGGGTAAAGTCGGATGAATCGGGTCAGTAACCGAATCGGGTCATTTTCAGAAATTTCCTCCTTATCGCCAAATAACAAGTACATAAGGAAGTTCTGCCATTTAGAGTCGACCATGAGAACTTCATCTGCAAGTTGAAAACAGCAAGGCATCGGAAGTCATGTTCGTTGTTGTGTTATTATTAGTTGAAGATTGTGCTTTTTGAGATAAGGCATGCAAATATTTTACTTTTTGAAATACTATTGAAATGATATTCAAATAAGTGATGTAATTCGTTTTGTAATTTATTGCGCATTTGTAACATAATACTTGCATATGTTTGAAGTAAGGTTATGGCATTGCCAGCGCTCTATTGTCCCCTTGCATTAGAACCAACCCTCTAAAATGAAATGTTGCGTTTCGGGCGAATAGGGTCACTAAAAACTGTGAAACGGGTCAAAATTTTCTGTACTCATTTTTTCCATTTTAGTTTATGGATCGTGTTATGATTACAGATGGGGAAGTATAAAAGAAAAACGACTACTTTGTGGACAGAGGACGATATATGAAGAAAGCGAGTAAAGCTTTCCGGGAAAGTAGAAGCCATCGCCATGCAGAGGAATTATTTGGAGTTCCTAATTCCAGCCATCAGAGAAGACTCCAAAGTGGGAAAGATCTTTCAGAAAAATTGAAGGGTGGGCAAACTGCATTTAATAAAGACCGGGAAAAAGAATTTTTTTCTAGAATATTGAGACTCTCTGCCTGTTGTTTTCCATTGGACTCAAACGATGAGCGTAAAGCTGCCTATGAATTAAATAATGTAAAGCATAACTTCTCTGAAGCAAAGCAAATGGCTGGTAAAGCATGGCTAATAAAATTCATGGGAAGAAACCCACATATTTCTTTGAGAAAAGCGGAAGGACTTTCTTCAGCTCGTTGCAGTGATCTTAATAAAGAAGATGTGATGGAGTATTTTTCATTGTTGAGGAAGACCAATGCAGAATTTGACTTGATGGACAAACGGCAGATGATTTAGAATGCGGACGAATCTGGTTTTCCGTTAAACAACAAATCAACAAGGAAGATATTCGCCGAGAAAGGAAGCAGAACGGTATATGCCCAGACGTGTGTAGAAAAATGAGAGCTTGTCGCCATCTTAGCTTGCGCTAATGCCATAGGAACCTTCATTCCTCCTATGGTCATTTTTAAAGGTAAGAAGCATCATCGGAGATGGTTTGCCGACTGGGTCTCTAGCAACGATGACAGAATCAGGGTGGATCAACGAGGAAAAGTTCCTTATGTGAACCAGAGTTCTGGAAAAGGAAACACCAACAAGCGAATCCAGAATTAACCACATCATCGTCATCACCATGTGAGTAATCAGAATCCAGCGAAGAAGAAGAAGATAATACATCATGTGGACTATGCAAGATCAAATACAGTGATGCTTTATCTGTTCGTCTTGGTGACTGCGTTGTTCTTATGTGATATGTGTACTTTTCAACTGACCCTATTCAACCACTACTTTGACCCGATTCACCCAACTAGAGAAATGCGAATAGGGTTATGCAGAGCTTTACTAAAATGCAGTTTAAAAGACTCTAAATAGTATTTGTGCAATCTTGATTAGTGATACGTACAGGTTAAAGTGCATAGTTTGTAACTGCGTACAATAAACAACGTTGGTATGAACATGTGTTTTATAATTAAGAGATTTCTCTTTTCTGACCCGATTCATCCGACTTTACCCTATATCTCTGTATCTATATCAAGCTCCTCTCCATCTTGTCCCATTCTTATTTATTCGCTCGATTTCATACTCTCTCTCGCTATCATAATATTAATACTCGATCACAACGCGATAACACGCTAGAAATTCCACTTCACGCATCGTCTCTGTATTCCTCATCCTTCACTGTTGCTACCTCTCGTCACTGGAACTCTCTGCCGCCTGAAGTCAAGGGCTGCCGAACATTGAATTCTTTCAAATCCAAGTTAGAAAATTATCTTATGACGAGTTGCCAAACTAACTTACTATTATGACAAGTGTTGTATTGTATGTTTCCACGTATTCACATTTTTTTATGTTCTAATGATATTCAACTTATTTTATATTTTTGTTTTCATATTTTCCGATAATGTTATATCTCTAATGTGATAAGTTGAGCTATATATAATCTTAATTTTCCTTATTGTGTGTACTTAGAAATATTGTACTCACTGTATACTTTGTACTGCACTATTTTATTACTACTATTAGTATTAGTATTATTATTATTATTATCATTATTATTATTATTATTATTATTATTAATAATTGTCTTTTTTTTGTATGCCTCATTTATTTTGACCTGCTGTTCACATATTATTAAGCTTTTTTCTTTCTTTCTGTATGTTATATATTATGTCTGATTTCTTCTTATTTGTTGTTTATTTTTTATTATTTTTATTATTATCTTATTCAGTTTTGTGTGTAAAATTGTAGTGTAATTTGTAAATTTGTAGTGTTTTTGTAACGCAGTCTTTACTCCTGGTTGAGTGTTAGAGAAGGCCGTATGGCCTTAACTCTGCCAGGTTAAATAAATCATTATTATTATTATTATTATTATTATTATTATTATTATTATTATTATTATTATTATAGCCTATAGCTGTCTTTTGTCTCCACGTTTGTAGCTATGTCTCTTATCTATGCATGTAGCTATGGCTTCCTGATAATGAAAGTCTACGGTTGATACTTAATCAGAAGCAGAGTATGCTATAAAAATTGCCCATTTTGTTATATTATGACAGACCCTAATCTTCATAATAATACACCCATCCGCATACCATGCTGTGAAGCACAGGAACTCCTGATCGAATGGTCTCTGTCGGTTCCCCTCGTTACGTGTAACATTGTTTAATAAAGATAATGAGGTTGATGGCCTCAATGTTAAGATTCTAATACAATATTGCAATTAATTCCGTCATCACTCGCAGCAATGTAACCACATAATCATCAGACTGTATACTTAATTATCATAATTATGCACAAAATTGTCGGATAAGATCGTTAAGATTTCAGACATTCCAGTCTGTATACGAAGTAAAGAATGCTGTTGTTTGAAACACAGACCGACGCGTATTGACATCGTATTTTTTTGGCATCGATGAACAGTAGTGTCTCTCATCAATTCCGTGCCAGTTTAATTTGAATATATTTATATTCCATAGTTAATTTATTGTGCAAGGATTTAAGGTTACGTAAAACGAAAGTAAGGAAAAGAACATAAAAGTTAAATGCTTAGCATCTTTTTTGTATTCTTTTCACGTCAGAAGCAGAAAATTGTGATGCAAGAACTCGTACGGAATAATATAACATTATTGATTTCAAGGCTGAGCCCTGAAGGCCTCTTTCGTCTTCATATTTACTTTTGATCTTCCATCTAAGTTTGCCTGGTCGCGGTGACCCTTAGATTTATAATAACGAATCTATTTTGTTATTCTTCTGAATCCCTCCCTTCAGTGTGTTCTTTCAATTTAAGTAACTTACGTAGTGCTGCATTGTATCCAAGAAAGGGGTCTGTGTAGGGATATTGAATCGATTTTTAAGGATGAACTTGAATGAAAGAGTGTTAAAAAATGAATTCAGAAATACTTCCAAAACAATTAACAAAATTGTTCATCATCTTAAACAGCTGATTGTTGCAATTTTAGTAGTTCAAATATGTCTCCTTTTACATTATCAGGCCATTACTGAAGTATTATTATTATTATTATTATTATTATTATTATTATTATTATTATTATTTACTTGCAAATTGCTTTTAAGGAACCCGCAGGTTCATTGCCGCCCTCACATAAGCCAGCCTTCGGTCCCTATCCTTTGCAAGATTAATCCACTCTATCATCATATCCCACCTCCCTTAAATCTATTTTAATATTATCCTCCCATCTACGTCTCGGCCTCCCCAAAGGTATTTTCCCCTCCGGTCTCCCAATTAACATTCTATCTTATTGTATGGATTCATAACAAGCTGTTTTTTACGGTGATGGGTTGTTAGCCCTTTGCCCAACCCCCAAGCTGGAGGACCACCCCTTATCGGCTGTCCACGACCGCTTATTCAATATATTCGCAGCTACCCTCCATATCTGGAGGCCGGTTTGACCTCACATCCCCAGTCCATCATATGCTTAGCGGCCAGTGCTGCCACTTAAATTCTCTATCTAGTGAGTTCTCGGCTACAAAAACACTGCGGAGAGACTTCTCGATCGCACTGTACTACTGCCATAGAATGAATGAATGTGTTTTTTCTTCCTACTGAAAAATTTTATATTTTGCACATAGGAGTTATTGCAGAACAACGACGATGTGCTATTGCTTTTCAGTTCTTATCCACATTTTTGCGGAATGGTGTAGTAGCCTAGTAGCGGATAGTAATATGTCAGACTCGTCAGATTCCGAACTGCAGGTTTTCCTCCTTGCGTTGTAATTCTGTTCTGAAAGAAATCTGATATCGGATTATGCGATGTAAACCTGCTGCATACGTAATTGCATTAAGCAATGCAAACTTCTTATCCTTGAGGGGAACCGCGGGAAATCTCCGGGCTGATCAAACAGAAAGCGGCAGCGGCGAAAGTAGAAACTGACAGCGAAGTGCGAGAGTGTTAGGAAAGGAGGCAGGGAGTGACAGTTACGAGATGATCGAGTTCACGGTTGGTAACCTGGACAACGCCATCAGAGCTATTAAGTCATGAAATTAAGTTAGTTTTAATATTGTAGACCTTGTTCTGGTGGCGCCTGTGTATAATGAAGTAATTCTGCACAATCACTCAGGTTACTTCTTCCAGAAAAATCGTATTCCAGAAAAGTCTCCTTCGATTGAAAGTCTTAAAATAGTCTCTTTAAGGAAAAAGTTCATGCTCAAGACAAGAATCGAACCTGGGATTTCATAATTTTGTAGTAATCAATGTTTATCGCTAGACCACGAAGTTCTACGTTTTTAATTGGTTATTTTTAGTGTTGTGAGATTTAATCGATTGATCGATCAACTTCTGTTGTAAGATTAACCGATCAAAAATATTTAATCGAATAATCTAGTCGATTAAAATTAATCGGTTGTAGTTCATATTGTTATTTTGTTAATACGAACTCATACTAAAAATTCCGACAATATTTGTCTCTTGGAAATTGCTTACTTAAAAACACAATAGTACTGTTATTTTCTGACTGCAAAGCAGGTAGTGTAGGAAAAATCTTTGCACAAACACATCAGAAAGAGATGGAGATATGAGGACAGTGACCTAGTCTAACTCTATTAAAAATTGAAGCTCAATGCGAAACCCTTATTAAGTTTTATGGTTTTTCCAAGAAACTTCCACTTTGTTTTCAGCTCATCTTCCTGGCATATGAAATACATACTTTTCTGGGATTCGTCTCCTTCATCCCTTATAAAATAGCCATGTCTACACTGTGTGCAAGTGAGAGCGTAACTACTTCTGTTTATAAAATCTGGTAATTCTATTTCAACCGCTGTAGTTTTGCAGTTGCAGTTTCTGTACTGAATTTGTGTATGAAGGTTGTGTGTTTAGTTTGATAAAGAAAAAAAATCAGTTTTCCATGGTTTGTGATAACTGTAAATTCCATTATGTCATATGAGAATCTGAGAGATAAACTCGGTGAAACGTTTGGATTTAAATTGAACGATCGTGGAGAAGTGCGAGGCATCTCGTGTTTAGTGATACAGGAAACATTGTTATTAAACGTAGAGCGGCACTTAATTCGGAGCATGTGAGTGCACTCACGTGTTCAAAATTATGGATGAAGCAGTATTAACTAGGTGAGTTTTCATACTTTTTGTTATTTATGTTTGTCTCAAAAATTCCCGGAGAAATTGACACAATAAATTATAAGCCTCATAATAAATATGTTAGTCATTAAAATAGTTGTTTTGTAACATAACGATATAATATATACAGATATACAACATTTAATACTTACGCTTATCATCGAACACAAGTAAAATTGAACAGTAATTGTGTATTACAGTATATTAAAACATTTTTTCAACTCGATCAAAACTTGATTAATCTATCGATTAATCGATTAAATTCAAATAGTTAATCGATTAAATATTTTGATCGATTAACAGCACTAGTTATTTTACGACGCTCTTTCAACCGCTATGGTTATAAAGCGTCTGAATAATATGTAGGTGATAATGCCAGCGAAATGAGTCCAGGGTCCAGCGCCGAAAGTTACCCAGCATTTGCTCTTAATGGGTTGAGGGAAATCCCCGGAAAAACCTCAACTAGATACCTAGTCCCAACCAGGATTTGAATCCGTACCCGCTCACTGTCGGAAATGCTAACCGTTACTCCACAGCGGTCGACTCGAAGCTGTAAGATAGTCATTTTAATAGCATTGATAGATAACATTGCCTATTGTATAAGCAAGTAACAGAACCTTGGTTTCTCTAAAGTTGCATCGTAGTCTACATCGGCTTTAATAAGCTTCCAAGTAAGAGATATGATATATTTGATGTCAATATTTACATCCATGTAATGTGGACCTCACAATTTTGTATCCGGTGCCACAATTACATTCATTACAGATAGACCTTTTGTAGACGCTCTTATAATTTAACTTTCGAATCAATTTAAATCGATCAGTATTCCCACCTTTAAAACTTAACAAGTTAATTTATATCATTCAAACTCGACACTTTTACTTTTACGACTCTGTTCACTTATATCAACACACACTGTTACTAATACTTGTTACTAACACATTCTACACCATAGCCCAATCTGTTCTTTATTATGTCTGTTTCTTGTGTACATTCCCTTTTCAGATTTCACTAATTTTCTACATATTATACTTCGCTATCCTAACTAGTCTCCTCTACCATACTCCTTGCCTATTTTCAATACCTCTAACGTCTTACCTATCGTCTTATTTAACTTCCTACTACACTCTTCTACTGGGTGTTCATTTCAAAGTGTGTCATGACATCACTGTTGATGAGTCAGCGATTTGAAGCGAGTTTCAGGTTTTGTGTCAGAGAAGTTTCCTATTAATCAAAGCGTTCAATCTGAACTTGAGAACGTGTACGGTATAACTTGAACGTCGAAGCAACAGATGGCGGTCTGTACGGTCTGTGTGCTACCATAACCTCTTTCGAACTGTGTTTTGCGCGGCCAAGTCGTACGCAGGGTATTTGTTATCATCGGTTGCGTACGGCAACATTCCACAATACAAATCAAATGCTCCGTGTCCATGTTGACCGTCGAAGTTAATGTCAACAAATACGTAAGTATTCGTTTTAACCCTCTCCCCATATCCCGACAGTAAGAAAAAAACTCACCTCAGTACATGTTTCGAAACAGTTCACATTCCTGCCACTACCGTACGTATCGGTAAGTACTCTTCTGAATGAACGCCGTACTTGCTAGGCAACTTCTCTAGCAGATAAGTAATACACATCTGCGGAAATTTAGGAAGATTGAATTCTCTAAGCTCATCGACTAGCCACGTGACGGCATACAGCGAGCCATGACACACTTTGAACTGAACACCCAGTATTTCATATTTCAATTTATTTACTAAGTCCTTAGCCATCTCTGGACCAGAAACATCCACTTCAGCCTTTTCTGTTATAAACTCGTCATTCTTTTTCTTCACTTCACTTCTCACCACTTCAGCTCTTGCACTCACAGAAACATTTCACCTCTCCTCTCGGCACTGATCTTCCTTCCCACTAATCTGCAGTTCAGCCAATTTTCTGTCGTCTACACGTACCTGGTCAGTGATCTTGTTATGATAGTTACTTTCCCGTAAGAGATACGTTACCAACGACCAACTTTGCACTGATTAGAACTCGAACCTACGCCGCTACGTACGCGAATAATTAAAGGCTTCCCTTTTTACTGATAATCTGCATTCATGGCATTATGGTTGTCAGACCTACGTGTTCGCCGTTTTTACCCTCGAGGAAATGCCCCTGATACTCACTTCTGAGGTGGAGTAACGGTTAATATGCCTGACCGTGAAACGAGTGGGACCGGATTCAAATTCTGGTAGGGACAAGTTACCTGGTCGAGGTTTTTTCCGGAGTTTTCCCTCAACCTATTAAGAGCAAATGCTGGGTAACTTTTGGCGCTGGACACTGGACTCATTTCGCTGGTATTATCGCCTTCATCTCATTCAGACGCTAGATATCTATAGCAGTTGATAAAGCGTCGTAAAATAACCAATTTTATTTTATGTATTTATTTATTTATTTATTTATTTATTTATTTATTTATTTATTTCATCAATCATTGTTCACGTCATGGCGGATTAGATGTATTCCAGTTCTTAATCCGCCATCACTCTCTATACAAATATAACAAAAAATTAATACATTTGAACTTATAAGTATCCTCTGTTTACAATAATAATACTACTAATAATAAAATAATAATAATAATGATAAAAGTAATAATAATAATAAACTAATAAGTAAACCTCTTTTATTTAAAACTCCTACTCTTTTAAGAATTATTCTATTACTTCATTGACTACTCTTCGTAGTTTCCTATCGTGTAACTCCTCAACATTTATAATTCCATCTCCGTTAGAGCTTTGACTTTCTCTTCCCATCTAATTTTAACTCTAAACAAAAATTTTCCTAATTTATGCAGATTGCTTGAATTTAGGTGACCATTCATTTTTTTATAAGCTACTATAGCGTTTATTTGTAGAAATTTTTTATCCGCCCAACTGTTTCTCAAATCATCCTTTGCCTGACACTTTAACGCAATATGCATTGCGTCTTCAGCTAGTCCACACAAAGGACATTTATCCTTCTGTACGTTCCCCCTTTTATTCTTGAGTCTCCAGATACCTAATCTCCACCATGACATTCCCGTTCTCTCTTCCCTTGAATTTAGTCTAACATATTCTTTCTGTTCCCAAAACTGCTTCACCTCCTTATAGTATTTTAGTAATCCTAGGTCTTTCATATTACTAAAAATATCTTGTCTTGAAATTTCGTTTGCCCTCTCTTTTATTATTCTTCCAATAGTTTTCGTATTTATAGACCCTAGTTCTCTCCGTAGCCAATTTAGACCTAATCCGTTTATTTCACTTTCCAGCTCTTTCCGCCAATTCGATTTCCAATTAGCGGCTTTCATACAAAGATACATGTTTTCATAACTGCAGAATCATTCCTACACAGAATATTACCCAAATATTTTATTTTTCTTTCTAGAATAATTCCCAGACTCGAATCGATTCCCATCTCTAGTAACGCTGCCAGGTTAGAAGCATTCTCCGGTATTCTTAGAAATTTTTTACACATTTTGGCTCTTACTTTATCGATGTTTCTGCTGGATAACCTACTACCCCAGATCTCAATAAAAATAACCAATTAAAAAACTCATTTCTGAGTAAACCCTAGAGCAGGGCTGGGCACATAACGTGATTCTGAGAAATGAGCGCTGTGTGCTTTAAAGAGCGGGTCTCGCGAGGGGTGTGACGTATGCATATTGTACGTCATTCAATGTCGGTGCAGTGGTGACTTTGCAGTATGACGGCGAACTTTGAAGACGGAGCTTCCGCTCATACACTAAAGCGTCCCGCTACTCCCAGTGCTTTTAATGTATCATGGGAGGAGGAGTTCTTTTTGGTAGAGAGCAGTGGATTAGCAAAGTGTTTAATTTGGCATAAAACACTCCAACTGATTAAGAAGTTCAATATCCAACGACATTATTCTTTACAACATGCTACTGAATATGACAAATATGTTGGTAATGAACGCCATAAATTAATACAACTTAAAGAAAATGTTTCTCAGGTACATTATATCAGAGTATCTATTTGATATTTACATTGCATTATAAGTTATTATATATTTAGTAATACATAATTTTAAATTATACAAGTATTATGATATATAATATATCATAATATTTGTATAATTTAAAATTATATATTACTAAATGTACTATAATAACTTATAGACTAATGCAATATAAACATCGAATAGATACTCTAATATTATGTACCTGAGAAAATTTTTCTTTAAGTTGTATTAATTTATGGTCATATCATATCTTATATCGTATCATATCATATATCGCATCGCATCATATTATATTATATTATATTATATTATATTATATTATATTATATTATATTATATTATATTATATTATATTATATATTAACAGGATGACAATAATGCACTTAGTGAATCGGCTATGAGAATTAGCTACAAAATTTGCCACGAAATTGCAAAGGAATTGAAAACATTCAACGAAGGTGAATTCATCAAGCGATGTTTAATTATACTGGCAGATGAACTCTGTCCACAGCAAGTAGGGGAAGTGGAAGCCGTATGCCTGTCTCGTAGAACCGTGGTGAGGAGGTTGCAGAATGTGCGTATGGGTTATGTAAATAAGCCTAATGATTTGTGTGTGTGCATAGAGCGAAGTTTATTTCATTAAATTAATAAGAGTGTTATAAATTCTGTAATGTACAATGGATTGATGTAATATCCTTATAAACTATTACGTACTGACAGACTGAATGAATAGAACCGTGGCTCTTGTTATATTAATGCAGGGAAGGTAGCTGTAATGCGAGTCCGCCACTGCGTGAGCGTTCTGCTCTGGCTTGGAATTGAAGTGCCTTGCGGAGCGAGAGCAGCTCTGACCAACTAGACTGAGCCGCTCTCATGCCCGGCCCTGCCCTAGAGTTATAGTCGGGCCGGAGGGATTAGATAAAATCCATGACCCCATCGGGAATCGAAGCCGCGGCGTTCCAGCTTTACAGCATTATCTACGTCATAACCACGACGCCACCTCACGCTCCCAACTCAGCGTGTGATTTTTGTAATTATGAAACCTGCTTCTCAGAAACGTCGTTAGATGCTTGCTGTAGATTCTGACCCACATGAAAAGTAAAATGAAAAATATACTAGAGACGAGAAAAAGTGTCTTTTGATATAAGCAGAATATAAAAATAATGTAATTAAGGTTCATAACCTAGCAACTGGGAGTGAGAAGGAAGATTCGTTTAGGTCTGGCGACTTTCCTTTGAGGAAGTAGATAAGCTCAGCGAGCGTAGAGGGCGCTTCGCACGAAGATCTGCGGCTGTTTTTAAACTCAGTCTGGATAATTAATTAACGGTTTTTGTTGATACAACCATCACTGCTGCGGAATTACTCAGTTACAGTTACACTTGTTCCGCCCGTGGTTTGTAGGCACGCCACCCATCTATCTCGCGTGTCGTATGGGTTGTCTAGTCGTAAGGCGGAAACATGAATAAGTATGTAGCGGGCCTTGGGATAAATTAAGTCGACGTTAGCGATGAACGGCCTCGTAGTCTTCATTGTCTTAATTGCAGAGCGTATCAATCTTAGCACAGTTCTTCCTGATTTTGATTGCGCCTCGACGCAAGCTTAACTCGAACGTTTTGTATGGACATTTGTTAATTTTTCCATTCTCCTTTTGCTTCCCCTCCTTTCAGTTTTGTGACGTGTATCTTCTAATAGCACGTTGCGGTCTCCGTCAACTGTTTTCTATCGTTTTTAAAGATAATTTGGAATGATGCTTGCAGTTTAAAGGCTCATTCACAATGAAAATTAAACATAACGTAAGCGTTAACTTAACGTTACAGTAAAATCAAGAAGTCATACCATCATTCACGATGGGAACATAAACATAACAGCAAAAATACTTGGTAACCATGGAAACATAACAACGACGCCATTTCCTCATATTCTGTCGTACACTTCAGCGCTCCACGATTGTGTTCTGCTTGCAAATTACGTAAGCATAAGCATGAAAGTTTGGAGTTTGCAAACTTTCATGTTAACGTCTTACGGTAATGTTTATGTCAACGCTTATGTGAATCATTGTGAATGATCCCATTTGGTAGCCTGGGCGCAAACTTCTGTGTTTATGTTACGGTTATGTTTACTTTTCATTGTGAATGGGCCTTAACATTTAATATGGGCGTAGCTCAGTCGACTAAGGCGCTATCGTTTTTTAAAGATAATTTGCAATGACGCTTGCAGTTTAACATTTAATGTGGGCCGCCAGCGTAGCTCAGTCGAATAAGGCGTTTTCCTCTCTATTCGGAGTTGCGCTCGGGCACGGGTTCGATTCCGCTTGGGCTGTTTACCTGGTTGGGTTTTTTCCCCTTAGGTTTTTCCTAAGTGTAAGGCGAATGCCAGGTAATCTATGGCGAATCCTCGGCCTCATCTCGACAAATACCATCTCGCCATTACCAATTCCATCGACTCTAAATAACCTAGTATTTGTTACAGTGTTGTTAAATAACCAACTAAAATATATTTAATATGGAACTATGGATTCATATATGCGAAGTTCGAAATTTTACTTCAAATTTTGTATTTATGTATATGATTAAAACTTATTCAAATTGAATCGTTTATTTCTAAAACCCCACAAGTGACAAAAACAAAACTTTTGGGAAACCAATAAAAACTGTTTAGCTTGATTAATTTTATTTTAATTGTGAAATTGTGTTTAACAAGTGACATTAGTTACCAAATGTGAGGTTTATTTACCATTAGTTGCGTTTCATAATATATATAAAGTCCCCCAAAAAATTAAATTAATTAGAATCTTATGGGGTTTTTCCAACAAACTGAAACTAAGCAAAGCATTGCCTTTTTTCAAGTATTAGAGTGAATGAAAGTAAATATGAACAAACTTTATAATCTATGTAAAAGCTACATATAAAATCATAAAAATTAAGAGTTTTCTTGCTGCAACAGATATTTTTCTTATCAGGGCTTATTTTTTAGTCTTCTATTCACTGTCATTATTATCTTTGTTGGTGGTAGGTCATGTGTACAGTTCTGTGCAGAATTCTTTCACATCATACTGTATGTTCTGCAAAATCTTCTTAAGGTCCTCCATTTTTTAACATTGATTGGAAGCCTCGGGCTGTTATAAGCTAGGTCTGTTGGCAGTTGAAACGGTAAATTTTCAGCACAAACATTTTTCTCGGGAATTCAAATGGTGAATACTTCTGCCGGTACAATGCCGTCAATGAACTCTTTACAAAGAACTTTACTTTTTTATTCATTGCAGTGAAAAAAACACATTCACCGTCGACTACTTTATTTGAAAAACACCATATCTGATGCTAGTTGTGGGATTTTTGCAATAAATGCATATTTCTTGTCCAATTTTTTACATGTTACAGTCATGCTAGATATATGGCTTTTATATCAAAAGATACGCATTCATGCTGGCAATCAAAATCCACAAAAAAATGCATTTTGTAAAAAAAAAAATTCGGTTGTGGTGTTTTTACAATAAACGATTCAATTTTAATTTCTGAACAATTTTTATTATTTGAATAATTTCAAGGGAAAAATTGTTCCGGGGCCGGGTATCGATCCCGGGACCTCTGGTTGAACGTACCAGCGCTCTACCACTGAGCTACCCGGGAACTCCACCCGACACCGTCCTTGAAATTATTCAAGTCTGCTTTACAGTGAGCTTCACCTGAAAGACTAGATTTGCATAATATATACGTTACTGTGTACGTTAACAGAAAACCACAATTCCAAGTCACACAGAGATTGTGTGCACTCGTTGTGGGTCTCTGGCGTTTCGCCAGCCCACGCGAGTTGTGTGGATATAAAGGGAAAAGTTGAGACGGTGTCGGGTGGAGTTCCCGGGTAGCTCAGTGGTAGAGCGCTGGTACGTTCAACCAGAGGTCCCGGGATCGATACCCGGCCCCGGAACAATTTTTCCCTTGAAATTATTCAAATCTGCTTTACAGGGAGCTTCACCTGAAAGACTAGATTTGCATAATTTTTATTATTATTATTATTATTATTATTATTATCATCATCATCATCATCATCATCATCACTTCTCTGGCCATGATTTGTAGAAGAGAATGACAGAGATTTTCCTTACTCAACCAAAGCATCCTCCCCTTTGCTCATACGTTACTTATCAAAACAAAAGATAATCCTCCAGCTGCATTTTCTTAGAACGGAATTATTCGCTATTGTACAAAGTGAACCGTAAGTAATGTCATTAATTTCAGGGAGTTATTATTTGAGATATTTCAAACAAAAAGTTTCAATACAATTTTGCTCGTTTTTGCTTCTTTTTCGAGATAAAATTGTTTTGTACGGAATATTTCATAGCGTGTTTCGGGAAAGCTGTTGTTTTAATTCCCAATATCCTCGGTGACTTTAAGAGAGCAGTGTATTTTTTTTTTTTAGATTTTTTTGTTTATTTTTTTTATTGCAAGCAAAAATTACATACAATATCAAATATTTTACAACTGTTGTAATATTCGTATATGGATATTCTTCAAAATTCGAAATTGATTACCAATTTCATAGTAAAGTAGCCTACATATTACAATTTATTGTATAAATGCAATGTAACTGGATCACACCCGAAAAAGCAAGATGCTTGAGGTCGGGTGTGACCAATAATGAAAACTGGACAGAAGGAGAAAAGAAAATAATAATAATAATAATAATAATGATAATAATAATCACAATTGTGATTAAACTGTTAAATGTAATTACACATAAAGTTTAAAAAGAATAAGAATAAAAACAAAAATAAACAAACAAATGGTACCATAGCCTACAGTATACAACATTGTTAAAGTGACAGCAAAAAATAAATGAAGAATAAGAATTTACATGATTATAATTTTAAAAACAGTTCAAGCACTTGTTTTTGAATAATGTATTGTTTAATAATTTTAGTTTAGGATTCCTCTTTATAAAATCATTATATAATCTTGGACCGTAATTAGAACTGTGCCTTAGACCTGCTTCAGTCTTACATTTTGGTTCAATGAGGGGGAGCGAAATATTGTATCTTCTTGTGTTGTGGCCGTGATCGAATGATATAAATTTAGCTTGATATTTATGGTAGTGATTCAAAATAGTGTACATATAAATTTGCTTGATGTTTAAAACATTAAATTCTTTATATATGAGATGAGTTGGATGATCAAGTTTTCTTCTTAATAAATGATTGAAATAATTTTAGTTATGTCCTTTAAATGTGTAGAAATTTGATCCCATTTAACTTTTCGTTCTGCTAAGGAATTTTTACAATGTTATATATGTTCGGATCAAATTTCTGCAAATTTAAAAGACAAAACTAAAATTCTTTCGATCAATTATTATCATAATACTGTGCTCTCTTAAACTGACTGAGCATATTATGAATTAAATCACTCTATGAAATGTTTCATATAAAACAATTTTTATTTCGAAAAGGAAGCAAAAAAAAAAAAACGAGCAAAATTGTACTGGCCTTTTTGTTCGAAATATCTCAAAGAACAATCCCTTGAAATTAATGACATTACTTAGGTTCACTTTGTATATTTTAAGATAAGATTAATTTCATTATTGCTAGATTTAAATACCGTACTTCATTTTTTTAGATCTTAAAATGTTTCCGGTAATTAGAGGGATCAATCAATATGTGTATTACCACGAGCCTAATGGGAAATGTGAATGTGTATTTACGTGACTCCAATTGCGATAAGTAGCCTACCAGCAAGCAATCTACAAGAAAAAAAAAACAAAGTCCCTTCAGGAATACAGTAAAAATTCGAAGGAAATAAATTATACATAAGAAAACTATACATTCGTGCGCATTTTATTATGTATTGGTTAGAGACGTTTTGTACTTAACACGAATTTTTCATTATAAACTACTGATCTATGTGTGCTTGACTAAAAATACGTTATAGTTTACGTTATTTACAGTGAAATGGAGTGTTAAAAAGTAATTAATATCAAAACCAAATGAAAATGAAGTTGAAATCGTATTTATGTTCTTCATTCATTAACAGTCTACAGTAATTGGAAGTTCACATCAATATGTTTATTGGTTAGGAAGAAGAAATGTATCCATGATTCAGAATTGTAATAGGCAATCGCAGTGAAGGGATGGGGAGGAGAGCCATCTATACCACTCCACTGGGAAGATGACAGATCCAACACTGATCAGCCTGCTATTTTGCTCATAGATTTCGTTGTCTTCAAACAGAATTTTCTCAGAAATCTACATAGAGCTATTAGGAAGATGTATAAATTTCTTAACATATAAATATATAAAACATGAATCTTGCAAGTCTTATGTATTGAATATTTCTCTACATTATTGAATTTAAACTTTATTTTTGCATGAAATGCTTATTGGGCATTACGAAGAAAATATACGTGTGTGTGTGTGAATAACGTTGATCCATATTTGTAGAAATCGTTTAAATAATATTCACTTTCTTTATTACGTAGTTTAAAACTTACTTTAGCAATTTAATACTTAAATCTACGTTTTATGGAAAGAAAATAAAGAGGAGTAATAAAGGCCATTAGAGTTGCATTCGTGAAAGCAGAAAGCTTTTATTGATCGTGGTCCAGCCTACCATACAATTATTACAAGAAGACATCTCCCTCATTTTTATTCTAGAATATGATTTACATAATCCATTGTGAATTTTCACTGATTATCTACTTTTATTGACTGATAAAACTTATTGAAATTAGGTATCCTAATGGATTCTTACCCGCCTCTGATTTGTGATTCTATGCAGTTTCTGTGGAGAAGTGGCATAAGAAATCGTAATATTACAAAACATTGTTTCCTTGCATTTTTGTAACTTATAACCTTATTCAAACACGACTATATCGGTATAACTATTACGACATCATGATTAAGATCGTAATCGCAGATTATCACTAAGCCCCTTCGATTACGTTTTTTAACTTTCACTCGCACTTAACTTGTTTCTTAATATTAAGATGCGAGAAAGGAAATACTCGATGTGTCGAACTTACTATAATAACTCGCCTGCCTATATAAATTTGAAATACAAATAAAGAGAGGATGTTACAGGATCGATATACTATGATCTATGGTAATGGTTTTCAGTCTGTGGTACGTGTACCCCCAGGGGTACCCATGATTGATTCAAGAGATACGTATGTAAAAATGCTGACACATTTTATTATATTTGTTGATAATTATTACATTTACATTTACATATTTTCTTTTTTTCATTTCTCATATAATTTACAATGCAGTTTGGGGATGCGAAAGTAAAAAAATGTTTTTTTGTGTACGTACGCTAGCAAGAAAGATTGAATACCACTGATCTACGGGGTAACATCTGCAATAAATAGAATATATAAATACATAAAATAATCACTGTTAGCAGCTCTCTCATAACTAGAGACCGGATTTTAAAGAGAAAATTCTTCATCAAAAAAAGGACAAAAAGGGAAAGTTATAGTGTTGTATTTGATATAATCAAAAAAGGACTTCAAAAAGGATTATATTACTCCCCAAAAACACACTTCAGCACACTCATGGATATACATGGCACACAATCTTACATTTATCTCTTCACATTATAAGGAAAGTGTTGTATTTGATCACATTCAACATCTCAATATGTTTCAATATGATTCTACCTCTTTGAATGCAGAATGTATTTATAAACAGAAAATGATCGCTCAATGTCAGTTGAAACCAGAGGTGAAAATTTTCTTTTTATCCTGAACTAATCAGCACGCTTTATTAGTTTTTCAATGTCTGGAATCAGAAGAAGAACAATATTTATTTTCGCTTGCTCAGGAAGTTGTAGCTCTATCAGAAAAAATATAGGAAAATTATCTAAATGTTGCGATATTTTGTCAAAAAAAGGACCAAAATAAGAGATGTTTTTAAAAAGGGGGGGAAAAGGGAATATGGACTAAAAAGGGGGGGAAGGGAAGTCAAAACCACATAATTTGGTCGGTGGAAGATAGTTTTGAACATCGTAATTAATTATTTCATGTTTCGTGTTGAAATAAAAAAGGGATTCCCTTTAAAATCCGGTCACTACTCATAACCGTTGCATCCCTAATATTTTGATATTCTTGGTAGTAAGCTCCGAATGTTTAAGGGGAAATGGACGTTATCGCATGCAAAGTAATGGTAAAAAAGCCTATCTTCAAGCGGTCAGAATTGTAATACTATTTATCACAGCTCTTTCATTTTTTTAGTGATATATGAATACACATTAAGCTTTAAAATGAAAGAAGAATGGTTAATCTAGTGTAAATCTTACCCTTAAATTAATATTTGAATTTAATCATATATTTTATATAAATTCACTACATACCTGTGATTAGGTACACCCTATTCACTTATCATAGCACACATTGAATTAAAATTTTGGCCACTTACTGCTAATAGATATTAAAAAATACCCTACTAAAATTATTAAAATATCTGTAATATTATGGGCATACGGCTTATACTAATCTTCAATTCCTTTTTAATTTATTGACGGTGATGATTGCTTTATAGCTTATGCCCTATGCCCTTAATATTATAGATACATGAATAATTTTAGTAGGGTATGTTTTAGTATCTATTAGCAGTAAGTGGTCAAATTTTCAATTCAATATGTGCTATAATAAGTGAATAGAATGTACCTAATCACAGACATGTAGTGGATTTATAAAAAAAATTGTGCTTAATTGAAAAAATTAATTTAAGGATAAAGATTTACTCTAGAGTAACCATTCTTTTTCATTTCAAAGCTTAATGTGTATACATATATCACTAAAAAAATGAAAGAGCTGTGATAAATAGTATTATATTTATGACTGCTTGAAGAGAGGCTATTTTTACCATTATTTTGCATGCGATAATGACCAACTCCACTTAAGTTAGCTTTTGCAGCAGTTGTTACTCGTTTCTTTTCTATGTTTATAATGGACACAACACTTTTCGATCGCTTTGTTTTCAGGCGTAGCGTACTGGTTTAGTTTCTCACGCTGTTGAATCATTCATTGTCTTATTTGTACAGCAGCAAAATAAAAACTAGAGGCACAGTGATAAAAAAAAGTGTAATTTGTATGTAAATACTAGTGAAAGTTTTAGGTCTGGAGTGCAACTACGTTGAGAGCTTCCATCTTCTGCGATTTCGTCGTTTTAGCATACCAGTTTCGCTACAACGTGTTACAAAAGGAAGTTTCGAGAGTTTGTGATGATACCACATTGAAATAAGCAGTATTCTACTATCGTTTAGTAAATGTCTTCTATTGCAAAAGTATTTTGAGGTATACTCCTTATATTCCATATACCCCTATATCTAGGTATTATAATAAATAACGTATATATTCGAGTAAATAAATTACGTAAAATAGTATATTATTTGGAAATCAAGATTTCAGGTATAACTCCCTGTAAAGTGAATTTGAATAATTTTGAGGGAAAAATTGTTCCGGGGCCGGGCATCGAACCCGGGGCCTTTGGTTTAACGTACCAACGCTCTACCAACTGAGCTACCCGGGAACTCCACCCGACACCGATTCTCTAGCCCCGCGTTCGATGCCCGGCCCCGGAACAATTTTTCCCTCGAAATTATTCAGTATATTATTTTGTTTTATTGAGGAATTACTTATCAATAAGTTTATTACGCACAATATATTTAACTTTATTTCAATCGGTAATTATGTATGGAATTATAGGATGGGGTAGCTCATTTAAATCCAATTTTAATCCACTTTATTCATTACAAAAGAAAATAATTGAAATATGTCGTCATAAACCAGTTGATTTTCCATCTCAAAAATTGTTTTTAGACTTTAATGTAGGCCTACTTAACATAGGACAAATTTATTATATTGTATTAATAAAATTCATACATAAAAATCGAAATAATTTTGAATTGTATTCTCATAGTTATGAAACAAACGGTATGAATTATTTAAAATTGTTTGAACCAAAATGCAATAATGTTACATTATTTAATCATAGTAGTAATTTAGGCCCAAGAATATATAACAAATTTATATTTAAATATCCTAATCTTGTCAATTCTAATAGTTCTAACTTAGTATTAAATGTAAAAAGTTATGTATGGATTTTATAAAAATTGAAAAATTGTAAATTTAAATTTATATATTATAATTGCATAGTAGACATAAGACAAATTGTATTGTATAATTATTAATTTCAATTCAGGAATCCGCCCCTGAGCACGAGTTGTACTCTTTCGGGGGCGAGCTAAAGTTTTTCTGTATATATTATATTTTATGTTACAGTTATTAGCAAAAAAAAAATAAATAAAAAAATCGGCGTTTCATTATCAATTTCGAAATAGCAAACCTCTATTTCCGCTCTTAATTTAAAAAAAAAAAAGGAAAGTTACTATAGAGAAATTACATAATGGATGATGTGCGAAATTTAGGAACATCTCTGAAATAGGCTATAAATTAGAATGTTACAAATTCGTATAACTTACCGAATAAAAATGGTTTTAGAAATTACATTTCAAATACAGGAATCCTGGTTGGGACAAATATTACCTGGTTGAGGTTTTTTCCGAAATTTTCCCTCAACCCATTGAGAGCAAATGCCGGATAGCTTTCGGCGCTGAACCCTGGACTCATTTCGCTGATTTTATCATCATTTCACTCAGACGCTACATAATCATAGCAGTGATAAAGCTTCGTAAAATGAACCAATAAAAAAAGTAAACATATGAAATTTCACAGTCATTTTCATATTGGGCATGTATACATTTTCGACTGTCTTCATTCTTAAAGAGGCGTTCCCTGGAATAACGACTGTACCTACATTACATCGCTTTTCCGTTTCCAGCATAGGTTATTTGAACCCTTAATAACACATCTCCCTCTTGGCAAAATATAATTCCCCTCCAACAAACATAGCGCCATCTAGAAACAATTGAATGTCGGTTCTGCATAATGTTGTTTTTCCAGATCTAAAATGTTTGATGCCCTGTACTCAGTCAAGATTTTGTAGTAAAGTTCTCGTTCCAGAGAATGCTTCACAAGAAAACGTTCTGATGGGGGCAAATAAAAAAGTTAAATGTTTTTTCTTCTACCATATTAATAATGTCAAAAGAAGTGCTTATACAAATTTTGGCCACTCGACCGCAATTACGAGGGCCGTAAAAAAATAAATTCGCCAGGGGCCGTTAACAGAAAGAAAAAACACAATTTCATTGGACAAATTTATTAGAACGGACACAGCTTGTTGAGCTATTTTCCAACATATTTTCCATCGGAATTGAGACATTTCTCATATCATAGGATCGACAGAGAGAGGTGCAGACGCAGTCAAACGCTGGTTCTGAATTGAGGCGGCTGACTTCTACGACACAAAAATTGATCCTATGGTATAACAAATATCTCAATTCCAATGGGGGATATGTTTACAAATAGCGCAACAATTGCTGTATCTGTTTCAATACATATTTCCATAAAATTGTGCTTTTTTCTATAAACGACACCAAGGAGAATCACGTTCTGGACGGCCTCGTAATTGCGGTCGAGTGGCCAAAATTTATATAAGCACTTCTTTTGACATTATTAACATGGTGGAAGAAAAAAAAATAATTTTTTTATCTGCCCCCATCAGAACGTTTGCTTGTCAGTTTTATTGTTCAGACAATTTGTGATAAAATATGCGGGATTTTCTGTTATATGTACCTGTTGAAGGCACTTTCATTTTTCTTCCGTGTTCGTTAGTATTCATGAATCGTCGTTCCGTCATGTAACTACATCATTACAACAAATGAGAAATATTGTTATACGAATCGAGAATAATTTAGTTCATGTTTCAGTGTTGACCACGATTACAGTTATGATTACGATAAATTAAAACTTGAAGCGGACACTAATTGCTGTATCAGCGTTAAATTTAATTGCGTATATGTACGTAGTACATAATTAACTTCCGACTATGAGACTTTACACTCACAGGCGTGTCCTTCTTTTACATGAAAATATTAATAATTGTAGGTAACCTTTGTCCTATAAGTCGACATACGTTCTTCACGAAAATTTTAAAATAAACACATTGATTTTCCAGTGGAGAAACTTGCAAAGTGCTGAATCAAATGGGTGTGTCTTGCAGCTTATATATTCTTTGGCATACCACCTCTGGTGTTCAGGGACGTTGACCCTGGGATGACTTGCAATTATGTTCATTGACATGAGCGAATACATAATTAGAAGAACTGGCGCCCTTGTTGCTGGCAACATGCTAAAGTCGCGTATTTTCCTTGATGCAATCAGTGACGTCTGATGGCGATTATTGTTTTCAACTTGTGTTTTTTTTTTCGATTAATATCGATGGCTAAAAGCAGGAAGTTTGTATGTCCAAAAAATCGGAAAAAAATGAGTTATTGGTACTGGTTGATTCGTCTTGGTGTAATCTTCATTATTGACAAAGGTAGTATGTCCTTCCTTGAAGGAAATGCCATAAAAATAATTATGACAAGAAGGCAAAATCCCATGATTAACTATTCTCAAAATTTTATTCATATTTTGCCATTTCTTAGAAATTGTGTTTTATGGGCACATAACCTTTTTATTCTTACTCAATCTGTTTCGGCGATATTATAGCTTCTATTTTTATTTTTATTTTTAATTAATTTTTGTGCAACATATAAAGTCAAAAATCACTAGTATTGTTATTGTTGTTGTTTAGTCAACTGTCCCGAGACAGGTATGAACCTTACAAGTGATACCAAAAAGGCACCACTTACGAGGCAACTAGGCCAGGAGATAGTAGGGTAGGGTGGCCAGTTCCTTTCCCCCTCCATTGCATACACCGCCGACTAGATACATATTGCACTAGTCAGACTTCATGCAGTAATGTAATATGTTTAATACATCGGAAAGTATTTGATAACTCTTGAAAATTATTTTATGTGTGTAGAACATAGAGCAACCTAAATTATTTGTTGTATGTATATAGTGCGGAGGGATTTATTATCAACAGTAATCTCACTAGAGGTTTTGATTTATCTAGAGAAAATCAAAACTCGAGTGGGATTGACTATTACACGATTAGAAGAAATTATATAAACATTAGAAGAAATAAAGTACTCTAATACAATAAAATATTAATTGACTTATTAAAATTCTATTTAACTAAAGTTAGCTTCACCAAAACGTTTGAACGGAGCCGCCATTTTCAGTTGACTGTCTATGCCGTAAACAAATGACGATCGCAAAGCATGTTTTGTACCTATAGTACCGTAAAGAATTTGCAGTTTGAAATGTTGGCAAACAAAGAAACAAATGGTAGGGAGGTGATAAAAACAGAAAGAAGTATATAAATATTAGAAGAAATAAAGTACTCTAATATAATAAAATATTGACTTACTAAAATTCTATTTCACTTTCACCAAAACGTTTGAACGAAGCCGCCATTTTCAGTCGACTATCTATGCGGGAAACAAATGACGATCGCGAAGCATCTTTTATAATACCGTAAAGAATTTGCCGTTTGAAATGTTGGCAAACAAAGAAACAAATGGTAGGGAGGTGATAAAAACAGAAAGAAGTATATAAATATTAGAAGAAATAAAGTACTCTAATATAATAAAATATTGACTTACTAAAATTCTATTTCACTTTCACCAAAACGTTTGAACGAAGCCGCCATTTTCAGTCGACTATCTATGCGGGAAACAAATGACGATCGCGAAGCATCTTTTATAATACCGTAAAGAATTTTCAGTTTGAAATGTTGGGAAACAAAAAAAAATTAATGCTAGGGAAGTGATAAAAACAAACAAATGCTAGGGAAATGATAAAATTGTGTGATAAGCAGCCATGATTGGTTGAAAGACGTCCTTTCGTACCGTTTTATTGGTCAAAATTAGTATGACGTAGTAAAAATATAATAGTCATATTAATCACACGTCCATAAAGTATGTTTACCCATTATCTCCAAAAGGTAAGTCAGTGCAGTGAAACGGGCCTCCGATCTGTTAGGCAAGGAAGAGACGGAAAATATTTATTGATTTCTAAAAATTTATTCTTAAAATGATTAATTATTTAAAGCATATATCTAAGTAATGTGACGAGGACATTACGAAATATTAATATAACACGGCACTTAGACTGAAAACCTATACATGGAAGAATAAAATATAATAGATTAACGTTAAGAGTACTGTAAGGCATTTTTCAATGATAAAGTGTATTTAAAAGAATATTCTTATCAGATTATATAACTTCATTTTATTATTCTGCTTGCAGTAGGAGCGGTAATATAGGCCTAGATTATCTATATATTATTTTAATGTACCGAAGTACATATGATATTTCCATGCAGATATTCTGCGTCATTATAAGATGAAAGAGTAATGGAACGGAGAAAAATTCTCTCAGGCGCCGGGATTTGAACCCGGGTTTTCAGCTCTACGTGCTGATGCTTTATCCACTAAGCCACACCGGATACAACCCCGACGCCGGTTAGAATCGTCTCAGATTAAGCTCCAATTCTTGGGTTCCCTCTAGTGGCCGCCTTTTGCACTACGTCATAGATGTCTATGAACGCAGGACCGAAGTCCACACATGTGCTGAGGTGCACTCGATTCTAACCGGCGTCGGGGTTGTATCCGGTGTGGCTTAGTGGATAAAGCATCAGCACGTAGAGCTGAAAACCCGGGTTCAAATCCCGGCGCCGGAGAGAATTTTTCTCCGTTCCATTACTCTTTCATCTTATGATGACGCAGAATATCTGCATGGAAATATCATATGTACTTCGGTACATTAAAATAATATATATGATATGCGTAAATCACTTCGTGATTTAAGACGGCGCTTATTCCGTCGGATCCCGGCCAACTAGTCACTCATATCGAGTGCACCTCAGCACATGTGTGGACTTCGGTCCTGCGTTCATAGACATCTATGACGTAGTGCAGAGGGCGGCCACTAGAGGGAACCCAAGAGTTGGAGCTTAATCTGAGACGATTCTAACCGGCGTCGGGGTTGTATCCGGTGTGGCTTAGTGGATAAAGCATCAGCACGTAGAGCTGAAAACCCGGGTTCAAATCCCGGCGCCGGAGAGAATTTTTCTCCGTTCCATTACTCTTTCATCTAGATTATCTAGTTAAACTATATTTTGTAATTACTTATGTACAGTATGTAGTCCTAGGCAGTATTTTGGATAGATATGTAACATTCAAGTCCCGCGCCGTGGCGTCGAGGTCTAAGGCATCCCGCCTAGGACTCGCGTTACGGAATGCGCGCTGGTTCGTGTCCTCATGGGGGAAGAAATTTTCTCATGAAATTTCGGCCAGTGTATGGGACCGGTGCCCACCCAGCATCGTGATGCACTTGGGGAGCTACGATAGGTAGCGAAATCCGGTTGCGAATACCAGCTAGGCTATAACATACCATGAAAGAGTAATGGAACGGAGAAAAATTCTCTCCGGCGCCGGGATTTGAACCCGGGTTTTCAGCTCTACGTGCTGACGCTTTAGCCACACCGGATTCTACCCCGGCGTCGGACAGAATCGTCTCAGTTTTAAGTTCCAACTCTTGGGTTCCCTCTAGTGCCCGCCCTCTGCACTACGTCATAGATATCTATGAACCTAGGACCGGAGTCCACACATGTGCTGAGGTGCACTCGTAATGAGTGACTAGTTGGCCGGGATCCGACGGAATAAGCGCCGTCTTAAATCACGAAGTGATTATCGCATATCATATATATTATTTTAAAGTACCGAAGTACATATGATATTTCCATGCAGATATTCTGCGTCATCATACCATGAAAGAATAATGGACGGCGCTTATTCCGTCGGATCCCGGCCAACTAGTCACTCATTACGAGTGCACCTCAGCACATGTGTGGACTCCGGTCCTAGGTTCATAGATATCTATGACGTAGTGCAGAGGGCGGCCACTAGAGGGAACCCAAGAGTTGGAACTTAAAACTGAGACGATTCTGTCCGACGCCGGGGTAGAATCCGGTGTGGCTTAGTGGATAAAGCGTCAGCACGTAGAGCTGAAAACCCGGGTTCAAATCCTGGCGCCGGAGAGAATTTTTCTCCGTTCCATTACTCTTTCATGGTATGATGACGCAGAATATCTGCATGGAAATATCATATGTACTTCGATACTTTAAAATAATATATAGGCTATAACTGCTGGGGGATCATCGTGCTAACCACACGATACTTCCATTCTGGTTGGATGATCGTCCACCTCTGCTTCGGCATGTGGGCGTGAGGCCAGCAGCCCGCTGGTCGGTCTAGGCCCTTCACGGGTTGTAGCGCCACGGATTATTATTATTATTATTATTATTATTATTATTATTATTATTATTATTATTATTATTATTATTATGTAACATTCAAAATGAATTTTTGAAAGTAAAATAAAATGTATTATTTTACTGACAGTTGTATTGGTGTTGATGTGCAATGCACTTCTTCCTTTTAGTATTGTTTATTTGTAACATATTTTAACGAGTGCTTTTTGTTTTCAGGTGGACTGTGGGGTGAATTTTCGTGAAGATGTCTCACCACAGCGACGACAACATGCTGATAGCAACCAGCGACTCGTTCTGGGAGCCGGGCAACTATAAACGGACGACGAAAAGGATCGAGGATGGGTACAAGCTGTGTAACGATCTTATGACACTCATCCAGGAAAGGTCAGACATCGAGAAGGCGTATGCAAAGAGCTTAAAGGGGTGGTCCAAAAAATGGAACGACCTAATTGAAAAAGGTAATTTATATACACTTCACGAGGTTAACATTCTGCAGTATGATCTTATATCATAACTATTATTCATTCCCGAGGTGTGAAAATTGTTAGAATAATCTTAATTTTAAAGGTTTTTTAATAGTTTCTTCACAAATATTCATTGAATTGATGAATATTGGTATATAATATTACTATACTGATGTAGGATATATTTACTATTAACAATGCCGGAAAGCATTGTTGTACTTGGTATTTTTCTTATTTTACAATTGTTATGGGAATTCAGAAATTATTATATTATGTTGGCGGAATTGGAAACATAAAAAATTAATTAAGAAATGCTTTAAACAAATTGTTCTTTGCGTTTACATTGTTGCCAAGGTTCAAATGAACGTATACATCTGTTTTGTGCATATAATTGTGTATGTTTCCAATTCCGCCAACATAATATAATAATTTCTGAATTCCCATAACAATTGTAAAATAAGAAAAATACCAATGTACAACAATGCTTTCCGGCATTGTTAGTAGTAAATATATCCTACATCAGTATAATAATATATACCAATATTCATCAATTCAATTAATATTTGTGAAGGAACTATTAAAAAACCTTTAAAATTAAGATTATTCTAATAATTTTCACACCTCTGTAGCTCTTCTTTGTAATCATTAATCAGCAATCTCAGACGTATAAAACTCTTTTGAATGAGTGCATGAAGATATGACTTGGTTGGTAATGGGAGATTCTGGATATTTGCGACGAAATTTACAAATACATTTAACACGTTTAAGGCCCGTAACACACTTGAAGAGTTTTCGCTAGCGAGAAATAATGTGTTGCGAGAAAATTCAAAGATTGATAATATGGATTCAAATAGACGACGTCCACACACTGGAAGAGATTCTCGTTCGAGGCAAAAACCTCGCGCGAGTTTCTCGTTGGAATCGGTAGCTCAGCGAATTTTCTTGACACATTTATCAAAGATGTTTGACATTTATACTCTTTATGACGATTGAATGTAGAAAACCATATCACAGGTGGCGATGAATTGTATTGCTTTTATTTGAAAGTGAGGAAAGATGGCTGATAATTTCAGTCAGAAACTTATCGAACTAGTACGATGTCACCCGTAGGCCTATTTATATGATTACCTACACGGGATGAAAACTATAAAAACACGAAACTTAAAGAAGAAATCTGAAGACAAATATTAGATTATCTAAAAGTAAATAGGGCTATATTTTATTTTGATGAGATTTAATAGTATTAATTAAACATTTGAGATAATATATCTATATGTCTTAACAGTTTACATAATTTTAATCAGAACATAGCAAAGAATCCTCTATCATATCACGAATGGCAAAAAACTGTAGTCCATTCAAACTGAAATAACGCCTAAACGTATCATCATTCAAATCGAAACCAGTGTCCAAAACTCGCCCTTATTTTCGTAAGATACAATGTGATTTTCAGATATTTCTGGCTTTAATTTTAGGCCTACTTTTTCTTTTCATTAACACAATATGTTCATGTAACTCCATTTCCTCACCATCTGAATACTCAAATTCAACATAGCGTTCGTACGTAATTTGTAAAGTACGACAGTATACTTACAGGTTATATATTTAAGTACGGCAATATAGCCTACGTAAATACATAACCTATAATATTTCCTCCAACGTGTCATTACTATAATCAGAAAAATGCTTTCTGCATGAAGGCAGTGCATAGATGATCGTAGCGAGGTGTGATCTGTGATAGCGAGAACTCGCCAAGTGTGTGGAGGAAGGCTCTTTGTCTCTTTCTCGCAACACATTTCTCGCTAGCGAAAACTCTTCAAGTGTGTTACGGGCCTTACAGAGTTTTTATTCTCTAAATAATTGAACACTAAAATAATTGTCTAATACTTTACCGAACCATTGTGTTAGAATATCTGGACGGTTACACTGCTTCCTGAAAAGTTAACTAAGTTAATACGGGAGCAAGTGCCGATAATGCATTGCCTCATTGGACGCTGCAACTCGTAAATGGATATATCTGTAGTATTTATTGTCTTGAAGTCACGCCCGTGATTTCTTTCAAATTAAATTAAAATTGAAGAGCTTTCTCCCAAAAAGAGTTAAGTCCAAGGAAGGACAAAAAATTATGGATGCTGTTTCGATTTATACTGGATTTTTCCTGATAGTTTCTTATTGTTGTACAGAAATATATGTTTTCAGCATAGGTAAAATAATAAATCCTCATTTTAAATCTAAGTTTTAAATAGGACTGTTTCTAAAGAAATAAATTAATAAAAATTCTGTGTGATGCTTTTTATTGACCAAAATCCCAGGAAAAGTACTTACAAAACATGTTTGTGTTTGTAAATTTATACTTTACGTTTATACAAAATTCTCATCATACACCTCGACATGCATCCAACAACATGTTACTTACTGCCCTAGGGTCAACGGCTAACATCTGATAACAATAGGATGAAATTCTAGCAATACGCAGACCCATGTAAACATGATACTTTGACTCACCTCACACTCGCTTGCTGTCCCCTGCTCATCTTCTGGCCGATAATCCTAATGGACAGTTTCTATTTCACTTTACATCCTTCCATTTGTCACTATGGAAACCTCTGTCGTCCTTCATGTCTTGGCTGACAGCAAATACCTTACTATAATAATACCGGACAGCTGTATACTAGCAGCATTGACGTGAGTGCGAAATATCGCGGACCTGACATCTAGCGGAGCGGCGTGGAATTACGTCCACAAATACAAATATTAACATAGTGGGAATCGGACTGTTGTTTAAAACGTGAGTTACTAATGTGCAATAATATATGAAGCACTTAAGAAATGTTGAATAGTGTTTAATGTAAAATTATTATCTTATATCAAAGCTACATATTATGAGAAATATTGCATACTTCATATTACTTTCCGTAATTAATTGTTACATATTTTTTCTTTGGTTTAGCGAGACAAAATCAATTTTGACATTAGGAATGAATTTACAATAATGCTTTATATACGCATTGCTGACAACTGCCAAGATAAAATTGATAGTAATCTGATGCTTGTAATAAATAATTAGTAAAGGCATGTGGACAACAATAAAATTTAATTTGATAAAACCTTAAAATTTCCAATACATTTTAACTTCTATTCATTTATTAGGTCTAATTTGTATTTTTCTATCAACACAAAGACGAAAGAATTAGGCCTACTAATGAATGTTGTTGACTCACGTTTTATGATCCTTCGGAAATCGAAAGTACGATTTGGAGCAATTTGTAATGCTGTTATTTTGTAGCAATTATAAACAGCACATTTTAACACAGCACTAATTAATAAAACTATTAACTAGCCCAGTTGCAGTTGATTACAGCTTGTTTCGCGACTCGCCACACCGGCCGCCTAGGTAGCAGCACCAGCGTCGATCGCGCGCAGAACTGCTAGCTGTCCGGTATTGTTATAGTAAGGTATTTGCTGACAGCGGCCATCTTCACACTCAGCTGTTTTCTGAACAAATGCGCATGCACGAAGGACTTTTGTTTCCTGAAAAAATGTGAAGGTGTGCATAAGACTTCTATTTCCTGCACAAATATGGGAAGGACTTTGTGTTTCGATGGAAATCGGGCTGTGGACTTAACTTGTTTTGCATGACATAGTAGTCATATTTTTGCCTCAGTATTTACTTCATGAAAGTGACTTTCGATGGAAAACATTTTGCATATTTGTGATGATTACAAAGAATAGTAGAAATACAGCAAAACGTCTTTTTTCATTTTTGTGGACTCAACTCATTTTGGGAGAAAGCTCTTCAATTATAGGAAAACAGTTAAAGTTGTAATTCTGTATTCTAATAAGAGAACTGTAAAGTGAACGCTCGATACAGTTTTTTCTATTTCCTGTAAAAAAATATTTTGGAAATTGCCGGTTTTTTTCGCAGTCTCCTCAATTATTTCCATTTATATCATATTAAATCAAATAAACATGTAAAATGTATTTTGTACTGCATATATTTTTAATTTTAGCGCATATTTTAACAGTTTTTACTGCATAGTTGCTTGCATATTTTCAGGTTATTTAGTGCATGGAGTTCCGTGATCTATTAAATTTATGACTAACGAATGAGAGATGACACGTTCCTTGTATCGTGTCTAGTGCGCATGTGTGAATACTCTACTACTGTCTAAGTGTACAAATACATTTCCCTGAATAATAATTAAAGTGAAGACGAAATGTAGTATGAAAGTTACTACAACAGTGTGTGTTACTTGACTAGGTCCTGAGTATGGTACGACAGAAGCAGCGTGGAAGGGAGTTTTGGGTGAGGCAGACAGGTTGTGTGACCTGCATCTGAAGGTCAGGGACAATCTCTGCAACGATGTGATGCAACAGGTGAAAACGTGGCAGAAGGACACTTACCATAAGGTAAAACAAGTTTATGTTTGTTCTTTCAATAAGCATATTGTGCTTACTTGACTGTACTTCTATACGTTTTAATTAACAAAGTATTTGTTTCTGAATTTTAACTGGAATTTAACGATTTTCTGTGTTTCTGACGTCAGTACATTATTGGAATTTGCATAACAATTTACAGATGTGGCTATATTGGCTAGAAGGAATCCAAGATACTTGAAATACAGTTTACATAATTTCCAGCTTCAGGTTTTCTTTTCAATTTGCCTTCCTCATTTTGTTAATAACATGTCAGCTCTTAAACCAGCGGGACTCGCTATACTGTAAATTAGAGGAGAGCGAAAAATCAGAAATAGTAATTTACTTAGTCACAATGCATTTTACAATATTGAAACTTAACAAAATACGCATTTTTTTAAATTATGGCAGTTATAACACATTATTATTATTATTATTATTATTATTATTATTATTATTATTATTATTATTATTATTATTATTATTATTATTAAAATAACTAACACGTATGATTGGTGTCTTTGAAGATTAAGGGGGGACTCTGCTATTCCTCTGCAAAATCATATCAACATGAGCAGGTTGATATGTTGTTTTATTTACCTGTACTCTGTTTTGCATTTGGAAATTCAGACAAAGTGTCCCATACAGCTAGAAAGCACTCCTTAATAATCTGCGCCTCTATAAATGGTTTAATTTCTGCTACGTGATACGATGCTTTTGTTAATTCGTTTTTATGTACTGTGGAATACCCACATTATTTTCTGTCTAGATATTACGGATATTTGTAACATTTTCACTTTTCCTATCCTTGATTGAGAATGGTTTGAATACGTGTTATCAAAATTTGTATGCACGCACTAATGTCTACGAGGGTAGTCATAAAGTTTTAATTATCACCTCGAAAAAATGAAGCTGCGACCATGAAACTTGGTGATGGTGTTAGTCCTTTTCTACATATTCACCCTTCAGCGCGACACATTTTTCCCAACGATGGATGACTTGACGGAGGCCTTGGTTGTAGAAGTCTGCATTTTGGCTGTTCAGGAAACGTTCCACCTCAAAAATCACCTCGTCGTCATTCTGGAAATGCCTGCCATGCAATGGTTTCTTCATTATAAATAAATTTCAGATGTGTTTCAGGTTAACATAAAGTACTTATCATAATTTTAAAATTATGGAAATTAAGTTAATAATTTTCTTTAATTATTTTATTATTTATATGTAATGCATGTTCCCCATTCGGACCCAGGATATCTTTTGTTGGTTGATTGCCAATGTGGGCAGTGAAGTCGCCTGTTGTAATAAGGTAATCAATTTTGCTGCAATCACAACCATTTTTCTTTAGTCCGTAGAGCAGCTTGCTTCATCATATCCCTACTACAGGCACTAAAGTTATTTAAAACCTAAATTAATTTCCCATTAATAAATGCGTACCAGTAGATCAGCATTGTATGTGTACATAAACCTTTCATTTGTATTAAAATACTGTTTTTTGATTAAGCTATATTCTCTCGGAGTATACATTTATATGATATAAGTAGGACGAAATTCCATTCTTCTACACAACTCTTCCGTCTTCTCTCTGCTCCTTCTTCTCCTTCTGCTCTTGCACTCTTCCTGTAAATTCATTCCTCAAATCTTCTTTACCGTGGGAAAGTCGTTTTTTTCTTTTGTAGTTTTGTATAATTTTAATTAATAATCAGATGTAATTCATTACCTTCACTGCTCATTGTAGTTCTAAAATTTTAAAGTTCCATTTAGATTCGATAACCGTTAAAATGAAGATGTAAGAATATTATGCAATAGTTGCACATAAAACTATTGTTTTTCTGCAGCTTGACTCTGTAGTTTTCTTGTAAATGTAAACCGTAAAAAAATCCACAATAATTACTAAATTGTTAATTAATATCGATTTTGCGAGTTCTCGAGTTAAATAATTCCGTAACAAGGATATAAAAGGCTTGCTTAATAAATTTAGTGCAAAGACCAATTAATAACATATTGTAAATTACATCCTATATTCTATGCCAACATTTCTGTATTTATGTTGAATATAGTGTGCAAGTATTATGTGGTAAACACTAACACAAATTCGTGAAGAATTGTTGTAACACTGATATCTTCAAATACCAGTAGCGAAACATTGATATGCTGTAACTTATAGATGTGTAGACAAGCTAGCCGAAAAGTATGAATAAATAGATACCTATTTAAATATTATTTATCTTTATATATGCCCTAATTTGTAGACTTATTTTATACAATAATTTATTAATATATCCAGCTCTTCCCACAGGGTGATTCAGGAGGTGGTAGCATGAAATATTCTGAGTGAGAAAGTTCATATAAACATGTGTCCAATTTTCAGTGGGTGTGGAGATAGAGTTGTTTGAATGTTACATGTAACAAGCCTTACGAGTAGTGGCATTGTTCACAATGGGTGTAGTTAGCCTGTACAGATTCGATGTGTACACAAGTCAGAAACAGATGACAAGCACTTAGCACTCTTAATAACGTGTGATTGTAGTTGTGTTTTTATTAGTGTTGTGGGATTTAATCGATTAATCGATCAATTTCTGTTGTAAAATTAATCGATCAAAAATATTTAATCGAATAATCGAGTTCACTAAAATTAATCGGTTGTTCTTGATATTAATCATTATTTTGTTAATACAAACTCATACTAAAAATTCCGACAGTATTTCTCTCTTGGAAATTGCTTACTTAAAAGCACAATAGTACTGTTATATTCTAACTGTAAACCAGTAGCGTAGGGAAAATCTTTGCACAAACACTTCAGAAAGAGATGGAGATATGAGGACAGTGACTAGTCTACCTCTATTGAAAGTTGAAACACAATGCGAAATCAAGTTTTATGTTTTCTAAGAAAACTTCCACCTTGTTGTCAGCTCATCTTCCTAGTGTGCAAGTAAGAGAGTAACTATCTTCTTCTCTTTCTAAAATCTGATAGTTCGATTACAGTAGGGCATTCTTTTGCTTCGACCACTGTACTTTTGCAGTTGCAGTTTCTGTACTGAGTTTGTATATGAAGGTTGTGTGTTTAGTTTGATAAAGAAAAAAAAAATCAGTTTTCTGTAGTCTGTGAAAATAGTGAACTCCATTGTGTCATATGAGAATTTGAGAGGTAAACTCGGTGAAACGTTTGGATTTAAATTGAACGATCATGGAGAAGTGCTTCATAGAAAAAAAAAGTTATTTCATATTTAATGATGAAGGAAACATTGTTACTAAATGTACAGCGGCACTTAATTCGGAGCATGTGAATGCACTCACATGTTTAAAATCATGGATGAAGCAGTATTAACTAGGTGAGTCTTCATACTTTTTGCTATTTATGTTTATCTCAAAAATTTCGGAGAAATTTACCAATAAGTTATAAGTCTCATAATAATAAATATGTTAAATTTAACAATAATTGTGTATTACAGTATATTAAAACATCTTTTCAACTCGATCAAAACTCGATTAATCGATTAAATTCAAATAGTTAATCGATTAAATATTTTGATCGATCAACAGCGCTACTTTTTATTCTGTTGGGTATTACAAGTGTTGCAGCAAGTTACAGTCAATGCAGGAAGTTTCCTTGGCTACAAGGATGGGCATGTTCTTCCAGCATGACAGAGCACCTGTACATTTTCTCTGTTAGGTGACACCATCTTAAATCTCACAGTTCCCGAACGATTGGCCGCAGTGGTCACGTGCATTGGATGCTGGAGACCTTACTCCTATCGATTTTTATCTGTGGGGATAGATGAAAGAAGTGTACTAAATCGAAGTAAACACAAAGCACGAATTGCCCTCAGAAGAGCATCACTTACTGTTGTCAACAGAATGGAAAAGTACATTGAAGCTGGTGGTGAAATTTTTTAACCATTACTTTGAACAGCTGTTGAAATCTATTTATACAATGTAAATAAGCAATAAATGTAACCAATACCGGTAATTTGTCTTTCTTTCTTGCCACTTGTAAGATTTGATGTGCTTAACATTCAAAACAGCTGTATCTGCGCACCCATTAAAAATCGAACACATGTTTACATGAATTTTTTTTACTCATAGTCCATGCTACAATCCCTAAAATATTTACTATTCCTACTGAAATACCCTGTGTATTACATATACTATATTTAATTGCAGCATATCTCCTTACACCACGTGCATCCTTTTCATAAAGCTACGAGTTGTGGCCTATATAGCATGTCCATTGACAATAGGACGACAATGCTACTTAGCTTGTGCATTAAAAAATTATGTTTATTATGTTGCATATCATGCAGTAGAATGATATTTGTCTGGATTAGTCCCATTTTCTTAATGGAAGAATTGAAATAGTCCAGTCTCTTGCTGATACCATGTTGGAGAATTTTTGGTGTTGTACCGTACCATATTGCTTAGAAAATTGTCTCAAAATGCTGTTTGCGGAGTTGGGTAATCAAAATGTGTACAATAGTGCTTGTGAAACACATGAGCAGGGCTAGGATTTTGATGAAATTGCATCTTTTTTCTAGTAAGCCAGAAACATAGCTGATTTAGTATTTATATGTTATGTGATAAACTGAATGTTTTTAAGACATATTTGTTAGGACATTTTTTGCCTGTTTCGGTTCATAAGAGCTTCTTTTGTTTTATTCGGTCATTTTTGAGGTATTTTCATTTAATTTTGGCCATAAACCGCCATTTTTAATGTAAAATAATATTTATGTCCTTTGATATTTTCTCTATATATTTTGTCCATTAATATCCATTATTTTGCATAATATTTTAATCGTTTTTCAACACAAATATTGCCATTTTAACATAGTATACCCCCTGTAATGGATCAGTCAAACCACCCCTTCAATATAGACTTTTCTATGCCTACTAATTCCGGATAAGAGTGGCCTTGTGATGGGCTACATGATACTACATAAGGTAAAATAATGTAATTAAAGTGTGCTACGTAGAAAAAATTACGTACTAGAATTTAATTTAATTACTAGTCTAAATATTAAGTAGTACAAAACCTCTTTTCCTACTAAGCCAATTATGTAAGATCAATTTTTAGGTATTTTTAAGGGCATTTTTGAAAGATTTTTAGGTCATAAATGCATTGTTTTTAGGACATTTTTTTATAATTTATATGTCATCAAAATCCTAGCCCTACACATGAGACACATTAAATTTGTTACTTCACTGAAAATCTGACCAATCTGTTCCGAAATATTAGACAGTTTTCTCCGCAATATGGTCTAATTACCCAGACTTTGCAACATAAAGTCTACGTGGTGACGAAGACAAAACATTCTGCAGTATACGTGTATCTCCTGCTTGGACTAATAGACATGTTAGTAGCCTGCAACTTGTTGATTGTTGGTGCTGTTTTAGCATATGTATAGAAAACTGTGTACATTGTGATGATATCATGCTACTGTAATTTTGATTTGCTCCCGTGCAGCGCAGAACGGGCACAGATTTGCCCGGGTGGATTCAGGTACAGTGGCATGATACCCTGTAACATATGATACACAGGTCCAGTCCTGTGATGTTTTAGCTTCAGGGGATTATTTGAACAGCATGTATTATTTCTAAAGCTGTTAAAGCGACCAGTGTGATGGTGCTCTAAAGGTGTGACAAAGTGAACACTCATTTTGTGATTACTGTGTTAGAACACTCATCCAGCACTGGAAGTTCACAGGTTCCAACTTCCCCATTTTTTAAACTTATTGCACAACCCGGTCCTGTCTCACGTATCTTGTATATAGCCTATCAGTTTATAAACTGTATTTTGATTGTATATAATTAGGGGCCTGATTTGTCATTGTTAGCGGTATTTTGCCTTAGCCTTCTACAGTCTACTGCATGAGTTATTATTTTTTTTCTCAAATAATGTTCAGCTGTTTTATTGGCGCCATAGACTCAGTGATACCAACTTCTTAAATTTTCTTCGACTATGTCTTCGTTGCTAACTTCAGACCGTTGCCTCAGAGCAACAGAAAGCGTATAAACATCGCACAGAAAAAATAAAAAAATAAGAAGTAATGTGTTGCTTTGAGGCAACGCTATGCAATAGAAAGGACACTTTAACATTTGCCATAAGTAAGCTAAATAAAGCCTTTTATTACGAAATATACCCCCCCCCCCAAAAAAAAAAACTTGATTCAGTACGCTTCTAGTCTTTATTTCTATTTTCCCCCCTGCCTGGATGCTATGTTTAGTTCATATTTCCTCAGAATCTTGAAAATAGTTATGGGAATAAAAATTAATTAAGCTTTTTGAGCTCAGTCTAAATGCTTGTATGTCGCGGGCTGTTACGATAGTTAATTTTTCTGCCTCTTGGTAGTGTTCATATCTCTTGGTTTTCTGTGTGTTTAACATTATTATTTTACAACCTGTACACACCGAAATACTTAGTTTGTCGTACAACCCTTTATGCTGATAATGTTGAAACTATGCTAGGTGCGTATTTTTGGGATGTATTTGAAATACTGAGAATGTCCTATTGTGTTTATTGTGTACGTAAAATTTTAAGCACTTAGGCATCATAAATAAAATTTGATAATGAGAAATATGCGTTAAAATGGATATTTATCTTACGAAATGCCCACCGAAAAAGAATCGTATATAGCACCAAAATCAGGAGTTTTATTTCACTAAAAAATCAGGCCCCTATGTATAAAATATGGTTATTAAAAGTTGTTTAATTATGTTGTTTTTAATAAACTAATTGAAATAAGTTGTAGATATTTTCTATAATTTCCGTATCTCTGAACCCTCCCCAGTCCTTTCCTTGTTTGTAAGTCTGATGCCATAACATTTGTGCCTAGGAACGTATCTGTCAATTCTTTCGGTCATCTCTCGTGGTGGTGTCGGCAGCTTATTTAATTTTTTTATTATAGTTTGTTAAATATCAGTTTATTATCGATTTTTGTTTTAATGAGAATCTATATAATTTTGCAGAGTTATTATAATACTTTCAGTTAGTTCATAAATGTGTCCACACCCCACTCAAAAGTTGATGTATTTCGAGTTAAATAGTGTAAATATGTGTATAAAATAGTGGTTTGTAACCTCTAATTCTTTTATTTTGCAGTCGATGATACAAATAAAAGAAAGGAAAGAAATGGAAGATTCATTTAAGAAAGCACAGAAACCATGGGCAAAACTGTTAGCGAAGGTGAATAAAACCAAAGTGGACTATCACACTGCGTGTAAAACTGAGAAGTCTGCCTCCAATCAAGAACGAAATGCGTCAGCAGACAGTTCGCTCTCACCCGACCAGGTATGTATCTTACTACACTTATATAATAATAAACTGTGACTTATAACAGATAAGAGCTAATGTAATATATTTCGCGACATCAGAACATTGCAGTGAAAGTTGGATTATCTTTTATTATTTCAGTGCTTTGTCAAACTCAAGGACCATAAATGCAGTGTTCAGTTTCGCCTTGTCCTTGGAAGTACAGACGTGGACAGATTATTAGCAAAATTGAAGATTTTTATTACATATTTTTACAAACTATGATTCTTCAATTCAGACTGCAGTTGATATTTTTGCGTATTTCCAAATTATTAGCAAAATTGAAGATTTGTATTGTATATTTTTAGAAATTCTGACTCTTCAATTAGGGCTACATTTGATATTTTTGCATATTTACAAATTATTAGTAAAACTGAAGATTTTTTACTCTATACTTATTTTTACCAAATTCGACTCTTCAACTTGGACTACAGTTCACATTTTGGATATTTCCAAATTATTAGCAAAACTAAAGGTTTTTATTTTATATTTTGACAAAATTTGACTCTTCAATTTAGACTGCAGTTGACATTTTTGCATATTTACAAATTTTTAGCAAAATTGAAGATTTTTGTTATATATTCTTACAAAAAATGGCTCTTCAATTTAAACTACAGTCGACATTTTTGCATTTTTCTGTCAACTATAATGATAGAAATATGAAAAATTGTCAACTGTAGTGTAAGTTGAAAAGTCAAATTTTGTAAACAGAATTATCATAAAAATCGTCAATTTTGTTAATAATTTGTCCACGTCTGTATTATGCATAGATGTAGTGTTGAATTTTGTTTTGTCCTTGGAAGGAGTATGCATTACATAGGATCGTCACTTAAAATATTAATAATAAATATGAGAAAGTAGACAATTAATATTTGAGGAGAAAAATTCGCTCCGGAGCCGGGGATCGAACCCGGGTCTTTGGTTCTACGTACCAAGCGCTCTGACTACTGAGCTACGCCGAATTCAATCCACAGCACCGGACCGAACCAAGGACCCGGGTTCGATCCCCGGCTCCAGAGCGAATTTTTCTCCTCAAATATTAATTGTCAATATCACAGATATTATTCTGTAGGATAAATTAATAAATCTATAATATTCTCATAGCTGCAGTGCATATATTTGTACAGATTCCTGGCATGTAACTGCAGAATCCCTGCCAAACAAGTCACTCACCTGAGTGCGCTCCTAGTATAATGGCAGTTGACATTGGACATATACGTCAACATATACGCCTAACTTGGAGTCAGGCCACAAAGGGAAACATTGAAGGAGGAGGGTTCGGTCCTGTGCTGTGGATTGAATTCGGCGTAGCTCAGTGGTCAGAGCGCTTGGTACGTAGAACCAAGGACCCGGGTTCGATCCCCGGCTCTGGAGCGAATTTTTCTCCTCAAATATTAATTGTCAATATCACAGATATTATTCTGTAAGACAAATTAATAAATCTATAATGTGAGAAAGTAGGCCTATTGTTTCTTAAGATCGTTGTGTAATTCTGGCTGAAATGTCTATAGTGAATGTATATTCTTGACAGACATGAATACTGATGTTTAGTACATAATGTTATATTTATTTTTAAGTGAAGTAGTTGACTCAGTCGTTCTTACGACGTAATGGCAAAAACAGGATTATTTATATGCAAAATAACGACTTCTCTGGTTTTGTTATTCCACACCTATATTGTCGTATACGATTTCATACCTACTTACCTTTCATCAAAAATTTACTTTTAACCCTCCTGCTACGAAGGTTTATTATAACTTACTAATACCAAGGGAGATAATACAATTATCCCTATCAAAATCATATACCGATCATTGTTAAGCATTTGGGATGTTTAACAATTTACGTATTATTGACTTTAGACCTCCAGAAGATGTTAAAATGTAAAATAATCGGGCTATTTTTAAAAATACAAAATAATCGGGCAATTTTTTAAAATACACAGTGGTTCAGAAGTTCCGTTCGATATTGTTGAAAACGTATATTAAAATTAAAGACCTTTAGGTACCGGTATGTTACTGGTGATGCTATAAAATAACATTCCACTATACAGTAAATTTAAAATTCCCTTCCTTCCATTTCAAGACAATGCTATATAGTTTTCACATAGTGGAAAACACAGCTACAAGCTATGAATGTCACAGTACTATAACATAAATGGGAAATCATTGATTTATTTGTTGAAATTTAAATTTTGGATTAGAATCTATGCAACCATGAACATCTTCAAAACATGTGTTTATAATAAAATAGAATTGTAAAAAGTGTATAAAAAAATTCTAAAAATACATAAATAAAAATAAACCCAATAAAACAAATTTTAGTTCGAATACCACAAAAAATGCTTCACTAATAATTATTTTTAACAAACTCGCTTTTAGAATAATCATAACACATAGGAATAGAAAAAAATAAAAATTGTAAACAAAAGAAAATAATTTGGAACCGGACAAACGGAAATGAAAAAAATTAAGCTACAGATTGAATTTCATATTCTGGAATTTTAATGACAGACTTCCCAGGGGGGTAACAAAATTACCCCACATGAACAAAGCGAATTACTTCTTAAAGTAGATAAATTATTTATGTTAGTCTTATTTCAGAATGTTAGTAGACATATAACTGACAAATACATGGAATTTCAAAAATAAATATGGAGAAAAATGGAAACAGTACTCAAAAACCATCAGTGACGTAATCCTATTACCCCCCTTAGTAGCAGGAGGGTTAAATGAAGATCCTGATGCAAGTTACCCATTCGAAAGCAAGAAGAGTGAAATTTTTAAAATACATTAGCTTGTTGGACTTCATTATACCATATTATAATTATTATGCTGTGGAGTTACTCTTAAATAGCTCATTATTATTGTTGTATGAAAGCAATATGTATAGGCTATATTAGTTTATATTAGTATTTAAACAATTGTTTGTTTAATGTATAATTTGTAGTTTTCAACATTTAAAATTTTTATTCTATTACAGAAAGCAGCTTTGGTAAGCAAATTAGTCATATCAGCTAACGAGTAACATAACTAACATTTGTTACTTCTTTAAATTTTCTTTGACTAATAGCAAACTGTATTAATACGTAGTAATAAATTCTAACTTGAATTTTCCCAAATGTTCATAAAACCTAACCATATTGCTTGAGGCATGATAGTTACGCTTGAAACAGGTTTCTTTTGAAGTGACAAGTTTCCTAAAATAACTTATTCTGATAACTTCGTAGATTGCCTTGTCAAGGTTAGCCACTTCGTAGAATCTGTAGTTGTGGCAAGTTACTTTGAAGTATATGAGTCATAAAGAACTTGTGGCATGCTTAAATGAATGATTTTAATGCAACGAATTAACGCAATTTTAAAAGCCACTGTTGAGTAGAAATATAAATAAAGCTTGAGATTAATAAACATTTCAAATTAACAACTTTATTATTCTCTTTACACATTTAAACAGTCTTTTATTATTTAATCCAGCTATCAATAAATAATTTTACCCACCAGAAAGATAGATACCTTCTGAATGAAGTTGTTCACAGTCCTTGCCTGCAAACTTGTACTACGTGGGACAGGGAACTCGCAAAAATGAGCAAAGAAGGAATTAATTCTAGAACAAATTCATTTAAATGAATCATTATTATCGGAGGTTGATTTTCTGTACGTAGCAAAGGACATTCAGATCACTTTTCAAGTGTATTAATTATGTATATATTTTTATTATTCATTGTTCGGTAACTCTTTTAACACTTACAATCAATGAATAACTTTATGATTTTTTACTGTGTTAACTTTTGCAATTTACCTGGCTGACTACTTTTGAAGTGGTATCCTTCATTGGACAGACTGGAATGACACTGACATGAAAATACTACACATCCAACGAAAAAAAACCAGAAATTTAACACCCTAGAACAATATGAAATTTATAAATATACAAAGACATACAGTCGACCTGGTTGGTGAGTTGGTATAGCGCTGGCCTTCTATGCCCAAGGTTGCGGGTTCGATCTCGGGCCAGGTCGATGCACACTTAAATGCGACAGGCTCATGTCAGTAGATTTACTGGCATGTAAAAGAACTCCTGCGGGACAAAATTCTGCCACATCCAGCGAGCTGATATAACCTCTATAGTTGCGAGCATCATTAAATAAAACATAACATTTTAACAAAGACATACATACATCACATCCTGAACACTCAACTGAATATCAAAACACATAAACACACCTCACACACAACAGGAAACCAGAAGACAGCGCCAGACCTTCACTAGGCTTCGAACAATGAAGAATACCACTTCATAACCAGGTAAATTGCAAAAGTTAATATAGTAAAGATATCATAAAGTTATTCAGTGTACATATTTTTAATGCAAAAGCAACAGATTTCTTTTTTATATAAAGTTGTTACTCTTGTAATACGTTACATATTTTCTACTTTATTAAGAGAGTTAATTACATGGAAAAAATTTCATTCTATATTCATATTACATATATTTTACTGACATATTTGATTAATTTAATAATTATTATACAATTTTTCATTCATCTGTGGGCTAAATTGTGATCACGTCGAAAGTAAATAGAATTAGCATAACATTTTAAAAATAGAACTTGGAAAAGGTCAGACTAATAAACAAACATTATTAGGGGTGGTGATTTTTAGCAATTTGAAATAAATTTAGCGTTTTGATTATAACATTTAGCAATTTGTAGCATTCTGAAAGAAAACTTGGACTAAAGGTTAATATAGGAAAATAAACAATGTTTTTTGAAAATGTCAATGTGGAATTAAAATCATAACATAAAGATACTCATTCATGTTCATAAATCAGCGACACCATTGAAAGAAATCATGGAACACACTTCAGTATTTAGTATTAATTTTTTTACTTGTCAATAGACTTGTATACAAGTTTCTGACATTGTCAAAAACTTAAAGTTACATATACCGGTAACTAGGTAAAATATTAAAATTTTAAATTAGTAACAGTATATTAAAATTTGTACGTTTTGTTTTGACATTCGTATTCTCTTATCACTTACAATTAAATTGTCATTCTTTAGTCAGCTGTTCAAAGACAGGTCTGAACCTCACAAGTGATACTTACTTACTTATTTACAAATGGCTTTTAAGGAACCTGGAGGTTCATTGCCGCCCTCACATAAGCCCACCATTGCTCCCTATCCTGTGCAAGATTAATCCAGTCTCTATCATTATATCCCACCTTCCTCTCCAAAAGTTGTCCGTCCCTTTTAGAAAGAGAAAAGAATAGATACAAACTTTTCCTCCAGACAGTCAAATTCCTCTTCATGGTGACAGAAGTAAAACATAAATCCAGGCTGCATAATCTCCTCAGTATAGTTTTTTTGAGAAGAAAGAAATGAATATAAATGTAACTTGTGAAGTAATGGTTAGCATGTCAGACCATGAAACGAGTGGGCCCGGGTTCAAATCCTGGTTGAGTTTTTCCCAGGGTTTTACTTCAATCCATTAAGAGCTGGGTAACTTTCAGCAATGAACCTGGACTAATTTTGTTGACATCATCTTCATTGCACCATTCTGATGCTAGATAATCATCGCAGTTGATAAAGCGTCGTAAAATAAACCAATTTTAAAATGTAACTAATATGTAAGATAAATTTTATTTGAAAAATCTCTGTTTCGCATCATAATTTAGTACAAATTTTGCCTTTTATCGCATATTCAAAATACATTAAAAAGGGTGATACAGGTCGTGAAAAAACACGATCCTTTACAGTCATTTCGCACTTTATTACTCTTGTGAAAAATCACTGCTCCTAATCATTTGTAGTATTTAAAAATTAAAATTATTGTTCTTGTATGAATGTTTAATTTTGAATATTTTATTTTAGGTGAAGAAAATGCAAGATAGAGTCCAGAAATCTAAAGAAGACGTTCAGAAAGCGAAAGAGAAATACGAGGCAGCTTTAGACGAGATAAATAGCTACAACCCTAAATATATGGAGGACATGTCTGTTGTGTTTGATAAGTGCCAAGATATGGAAGCACAAAGGTTGCAGTTCTTCAAGGAAATTATGTTTAATATTCACAAGTGTCTCAACATTTCGCAAGATCCAGTGTAAGTTCATCAACTCTCATCATTAAATACAGGGTGTTCTTATGTAGACTGGTCCCTCTCCTGTCTCTGCCTAACAAAATTTGTTGGTAGACGGTAAGTGGTCACATGCGGCATATGGACAGGCCCGTACATGCTTCCATATGCAGACCCATCCCCTCCACCCTCTACCATTTTCATTGGAATAGGCATTCGACACTACTGTCATATAAACCAGTGGAACATGACTACTTGGAACTGGTCTGCATAGGAATACTCTATATTTCTTATATCAAATAGTTGTGATGTGATGTGATGTAAAGTAGAGGAAGATGGGAATATAGCTAAATGAGTTACGATAAATCACAGGAAGAATGAAGATTTTTAATTAAAAATACTATTGTAAATGATTTTAGAGTACACCTACGTACATACAGTTATTTTATGTAAATTTACACTATATATAATACACAGACACTTAAGGGGAGAGGATGGTATTTTTGATGAAAAATGAGTAAATTAAAAAAAAAAATTATTTAGAATACTCTGTGATATGTGTGGAATGCATAGCATAACATTTTGTGGGTATTTGTGCCCTTATCGGATGTTAAGTTGCCATTTTTAAACTTCCTGCATTATGGATTTTTAAATCACTCGCCCACTTTTATTGTTGTTCCTAGTAAATTAAATTAAAAAAAAAAATCTTTAAAATACCCTTTGATATGTGTGGAATGCATTGCATAACATTTTGTGGGTATTTGTGCCCTTATCGGATGTTGAGACGTCATTTTTAAACTTCCTGCGCTATGGATTTTTAAATCACACGCCCGCTTTTATCGGTTTCCAGTAACTTCATTTTTTTTGCTACATTGCGAGACACAAATGGATATAATTTCTGAGCTGCATGCATGGAATTTAGAAAACACACATTCTTTAGACTATTAGGAAACTTTTCTCTGTAACAGAATTTTGTTAATTGATTTCATTTTAAAAATACGCCCGTTTGTTTGCAAGAAAGGAAATAAGAAAATTGTTATTAAATTTTAATTGTTTACTTTACAAACTTAGGGACTAATATCAAAATTCTGTTACAGACAGTTTGTATAACATGCTTTTGCAAATACATTGCAAAAAACTGTTTGAATCTATCTTTAAAAACGGTTTAGATATATCGGTTTTAGTACAATCCTGCATTGAGTACATTCTTTCCAAATTTGGGCCCCCAAATATATATATATTTTTTTTTCAAATATTTTTATTTGGTTGAGTTGCCACAGCTATGAGCTCTCTATATACAAAAAATTAACATTTTACACCAAATAGGAAAAAAGTTTTAAAAAATACCATCCTCTCCCCTTAAATCACACAATTTTTAAATGAAAACAAGTGTCTTCCAGGATTAACTTTATCTTGTCCATTTTACTCAGACACTAGATAACCATTTGCAGTTGATAAAGCATCATAAAGTAAACTAATGAAAAAAAACTTAATTTTATTTAGAATGCATATTAAATGGTTTCATTTAGATACACTAAATAATATGTAGTTCAATAAAAGAAAATGAAAATAGTATAGGTCATTCGTTATCTTGCAAAACCTGCTTGCGCATAATGGGAAGAAGAAAGTGGACTGGGAAGCTTCCTTTCTCACTACGCTTCTGCTTCTAGCTCACTTTCTCATACCGTATGGTTGTTACTATGTGCTACTGTACATGCATGCATTTGGTTTCATGAGATAACGAATGGCCTATAATGGCATTACAATATGATTAAACTCATAATGAGAAAGTATGTATTATCTTCGTGGCTGATTTTTTAAATTTCTGTTGCAGTCTTCCACAAATATATGAAGAGTTCTATCATACGGTAAACAACGCAGATCATGAGAAAGATCTGAAATGGTGGTCCAATACACATGGAGTTAACATGGCCATGAACTGGCCGTACTTCGAAGTAAGTGGCTGCTTGTTAAGAATATTAACACTTCAGCTTGCGTTTATGTTTGCTGTTTGCTATTGATGTATTTTTGTTCAAAGTTGGCAAGTTTTATGTACGGCATTGTGATTTGTGTGCATGAGCACAATTAAGTTGTACCAATCCACGTATTATGTTTTCTGTAATCTAATTTGTGTATCATTTCGTTTAATTAAGCTGTTTCAAATTACATTGCTGGAACGTGCAGGGAGTTCAAAATAACACCTTTCTTCTTTCCCAGATCAGTTTAAGATACATTGTCTGTATTCCTCTCAAAGAGTATCAGTTTACTCCGTGTAACGAGATTCCATGAAATATTATTACCTTCTACTTGTTTTTATGCTCGACCATGCCGAAATGTAGTAATTATACACCTGGTAGTAGCCCTTTAATGCACCTCATTAAAGTACACCTATTCGTTATAGTTCAGTTGTTCAGCCAATGAGAAATCACCATTGTACCATTATAAAAGCGCAAGTATCGATTATTCTCGGATATGCAATCGAAAGACAACTAGCAAAAAGTCACGGAGGCTGGAAATCCAATACTGTCGCAGAAGGTTATGTTCTGTTACTATAATAATTAGCGTTAATTGTAAATAATATTGAAATAAATTCAGTTTGTCATCTCGTTTTTCAATTCTAAATCAATTTCCACGTTATATCAAGACTAATGTTCATGTTATTCTCTAGATTATATCAAGGTCAATGACATTCGTTCCTCGGAAAAAATCAATACTTTCGCGTCTGCGCACATCTCACAATTTAGAAGGTCAGTTCCGCTCCTCGCTTCGATAACCATAACATGAATACTTATGAATAATTTCAAGTTAGAAATATTGTCGAGCATAAAAAGTCGTATGAAACTTGCCTGTAATGGTAATTAAGACGCTCGTATGAAAATTATGAAACGAGCGCAAGCGAGTTTCATAAACAAACATACTCGCGTCTTAATTACTACTATTATAGGCTCGTTGCATAATGTACTATTGTAGCGACATATATTATATGGGAAGTCTTCATAAATGCATTACTAACACAAACAGTGAAATCTGTAAAGGTTTCAGTTTGTGTAACTATGAACTTAAATTTGTAGGTGTAATAATGTAATAAAATCTTATAACCTATCTGTTACCACGTGATAAAAGATTCGGTGCATCTTCTCTTGATTTTTGTAAAGCATTTCCACTCTTCATTGGTTGTCCTTAATGCTCTTTCCTCTTGATAGAGGGGAGCACACTCAACATACTACAAATTTCACTATAAAATATGTATTGTACATAATATGTGAGAATGCTTGTCTCAAGTATTGCTCATCATTCTTGATTTTAAAGCATGAATATAACAGAACTTGCATTACTTTATTGTTCAAAGTTTATCTATAGCTTACATTTTATATTATATACTCAATCTAACTCTGCACAACAATGCGTTAAATTTCCTGTTGTTACTGCTGTGTCTATTCTACTAAAATTTAATATACATATTGTCGTCATTCCTGCAGTGACTCCTATGTGACGTATTTATCGATTTTCAGATTTTTGCTCTATTAAATAGCTTAAATAGTGATACAGCAAATAATGAAATCTCCTATATGTAATCATAATTCTTTCTTTCGAAAATGTAAGAATTCACAACCTGCTATGTACTACTGCCATATAATGAACAAATGTGTTTTTCTTCCTTCGGAACAGTTTTATATTTTGCACATAGGAGTTATTGCAGGAATAACGACGATATACGAATGAATATACAGTATTGACTTAAAAAACATATTATTCGATACTGGATCGCCTACAACTAAATTAGATCGTCAACATAGTGTTCATTATAAATAGCAATAATAAGAACCTGTAGATGCTTGAATGAAAGCGAAAACGTTAGTCCTAATATAGAAATGTATAAGAAAGTGTAACATTAATGGAATCTTTTCATTTTGTGTGATTCTCCGATAAGCAAGTTGTAATATAATAATAAATAATAATAAATTGGGCTTAGCCCGATTTATTATTATTTATTATTATATTAATGGAATCACCTAATGATAAGTAAAGACGGAATATTGTAAAGGAATTTGTTGTACAATACTTATCGGAACGAAAAAAAAAATTATATTGAAAATTACGAGAATTTGTTAATACCATGAACATGTACGATATTAGTTGCTGTGAGTATAGATTCTCATGACGATTAATGGCTTTGTAATTTTGAGAAATTCATTTAAAAAATGGAAATACAGTAGAACTTTGTTATAACGACATCCAAGGGACCTTGAAAATTGTGTTGTTATAAACGAGTGTCGTAGTAACCGGGATTCATATTATCAGTCTAGTGAGGTGGAAAATGAAAAATAATAAACATAATTAGGCTTATTTTAGATTTATGTATTCACTTTTAAACATACCATGAACACAATAAAATACACGTACAATTATAAATACAGTATTCTATATTAAAACAGTTTGTTCATTACTCACCAAACTACTTTACTAAGGAGTGAGTAATCAGTCATTTTACTTTGTTGTCTCCTACTTGTCCAATACACACTTTCTAAATTAAATTCTATGTTCAATATTTCAGTTGCAATTTCACTGCTCCTTCTCCTAGCTTCATAGTCCCTCCTCTAGCTTCATAGAAATGTTCACAATTCTAATGGCTTTTAAAGTGTCACTCACTTCTTTGTTAAAATGCTTGTACTTAGTGAAATCTTCCTGTCGAAACTGACCGCATGAATTCGGGCAGGTTACAATGGGGTGGGGAATCTGCCTGCATTCCAGAGGTCTATGATAGAAGGGAACAGTAAAGGATTTGCCAGATTTCAGCAAAATACTTGGTTCTTAGAAAATTGTATTCCAAACTGAGGTTGAAAATGACGTTATATGCGAGGTAGACGCATATACGTTTATCATATTAAGCAAGGTAGAAAAGCATATGTCTTATGGGGAATTAGTTGGGACCACAGAATATTTGACGTTATAGGCGAGGTGTCGCACAAAACGAGGTCGCTATAACCAAGTTCTACTGTATGTATGTTTAATATGTTTGGCATTTATATGTTACTGACAATATGAATTGTAGTTAAAATAATTAGAGATTATACATTTACAGCTCAACAATTTACATAATAACATGTTTCAAAATTACATTTTTATAGCTTTAAATAGTCTAATAACGTGAACTGAGAAAACCAAAGTTTTCTTTAAGTTATAAATTTTTTCTTTCTGTTCGATTTAGCTTGTTAATACACACTTTCCGTTCAGTTTCATTTAGTAATGTCTCGTGTAACTGTAACGTGTTTTGGATTTTTTTTATGAATGACACTATGTCTTGTAGTTATGGCATGCATATGTAGCCTGTATTGAGTGTGAGAGCAATCCATAAACAAACGGAGTGGACGCAGGTAGGAAGATGCAATGCTGACTGCATGTTGTGTGTTTGTAGGAATACACAGAGGAGTTCAGAGATATTGCCAAGGGCAGGTCGAAGGAAGCCATCCCAGGCATCATGCTCATCAATCAGCGTCCCGTTGGAGAGGATGTGCATGTAAATTGCTTTTATTTTCTTTTTATTTTCCTGTTATAATTTCGTAAATAATAACTTTTTGTTATTGTTATTATTATTTAAGTTACTTGGTTCATTTAATTGAGTTTAAGTATTGTATGTGTGTGGATAAGTTAGTGAGTGATCCAGTCAGCAATCGACCACCATTTGTGCAATCACTGCACTAGCCAGTACATGAAGGTTATACAAGCTTCACATTCTCCTTAATGCTACACAATAGCAACTGATTCTGTAACAAATTATATTAAATATAGACATTTTAAGATGTACATACTTAACCTTCCGTTCAGGATAACCAGGTCATAATTCCTGCATCACAAAAATTTTATACTGTTTTAACTTCGAGAACCTTGTAGTAGAGCTTCAATCAACAAAAAAAATATTGATCAGTTAACTAGACATCTTTAATCCATTAATCTACCAGTTAATCAGATTTTAATTGATTATATAAACCGTGTTTGTAGATTTGAACAAAAACATCTAATGTAATTATATAATAATGTCATATGCTATAAAGCAGAACACACATTTTTACAAAAAAAATTTAATTTTATTGATATATATTGCATATAATTATGAAGGAGCAATTGACACTGATGATCAGAGACCGAAACTTTGGTAGAATGCCTTTTTTAATGTGTTAAATCTATCTTCATTTTGAAAGTAAATCTGTACGAATTATACATTTGTGATTGAAACGTCACAGTTTTATGTTGCCCTTTTCTGCCTTTCTTAATATAAATGCCTAATTTACAAAATAAATGCTTTTTTTGTCTTTATTTGATTATTTATCTATTATTTATTAATTTATTATTAAAATTGCCTACAGGTATATTTTAACTTATTTCTATGACTTCATCATTAAGTGCTCCAACGTTGAGTGAGAAAATGAACTGGAAGTAGCAATATTAGTAAATGTAGGCCTACAGTAGATCCTTGCAAAGGGTGGATATGTTTAAGATGATATTGGAGACTACTTGTGCTTCACAATAACTGAACGATTTTTCACATTTCTGGAAAAAAAAAAAATCCTTTTTTCTGTCTCACATTTTCAAAATTGTTTAATTAAAATTCAAAACTTTTACCATGTTTTTCACAGAACGGTTCATAAGCCATAATTATTTGTAACTAAAGTTACAAAATACACAACATTGAATACATTGATCTCTGACTCACTAGCAATCATGCACAGTCTTTCAAAGTGAACTAACTGTCTAGAGTCACCGAAATCTGAGCTTTGACAGTTTAATAATTATACACAATTAATGGACAAATTGCATGTTGATGAGACAAAATTATTCAGTTCCAAGAAATTACATTACTCGGATCATTAACCATTTCCCAATTGCAAACTTCCATCCATGACGAAGTACAACATGTCCGCAAATAAAATACAATAAATGGTATGTCTTTTTCATAGTTTGTGAAAGTACAATATTGCTAAGCCACATTCTCAAAGAAGTTACGAAGAAGTGCACTGCTTGGCTGAGACATTATAGCTATCGATTGCCAGAATCAAAGAAGCCTCATTCTTGACTCCACTGTCAGTTTTGAGAAAGATGATCAACAAGCCAATAACGTTAATGATGAAAAGAAGTGTATTTACAATCGATGTATTCCTCACTTCATTGAGAAATACAAAATGAATATTAATACATGGGAAGTGAAAGGACTTCTTTTTGGCGCTAGAACCAAAACCATTTTCCTTTCTCTTAAATTTTCTAATGAGGACATTAACAAAAATTGTCTAATGTATTGAGAGATTCACTATCCATTTTACACAATCACTTGTATAACACTACATAATATTATTTCCTTCTTTTCATTATTCTTCATTGTACTTTCATCTCATGTTTCTCCAAAATCAAATTGTACTTTATTTTTAAATTTATCATTGTTTTGTATTCTGGATCCTAGTGGTCAGCCGTAGATATCGGCCAAATGTTCCAAATTGTGGATTTAGTGTAAGGAGGAATTTGTGCTCAGTTGTACTTGCAGTAGGTCTATTATTGCTTTTAGCTTTCTAAAGCAAGAAGACAAGAACATCTGTTTACACTAATGACCTATCGATCATAACTTAAAAGTTTACCGCATCAAATGATACCTAGATTTTGTGCTACAGAGACTTCACAAGGCAGTTTTGTGTTCTTTACCGCATGAGAATTTTTAATCATTTTGGTTAATCGAATAAAATACATTTGATCAGTTAATCGGATTTAAAAATTAATTGATTAATCAATCCGATTAATCGATTAAATCCACAGCTCTAACCCTTTGCACAGAATCATACAAAACAATCATTTATTGTGAAATGCGCCAAAGCAGTTTGGTAGTAGGAAATTTCCAGTCACAAGCCAGTATTATTCCAAGTATTCTCAATTACAGTAGTACAATTCAGTCTCGTACAGTATTTTATTATTATTATTATTATTATTATTATTATTATTAGTATTAGTATTATTGGAGATTTATCCTTTGAAGAAGTGGAAAAATTCAAATATCTTGGAGCAACAGTAACAAATATAAATGACACTCGAGAGGAAATTAAACGCAGAATAAATATGGGAAATGCGTGTTATTATTCGGTTGAGAAGCTCTTATCATCCACTCTGTTGTCCAAAAATCTGAAAGTTAGAATTTATAAAACAGTTATATTACCGATTGTTCTGTATGGTTGTGAAACTTGGACTCTCACTCTGAGAGAGGAACATAGGTTAAGGGTGTTTGAGAATAAGGTGCTTAGGAAAATATTTGGGGCTAAGCGGGATGAAGTTACAGGAGAATGGAGAAAGTTACACAACGCAGAACTGCACGCATTGTATTCTTCACCTGACATAATTAGCAACATTAAATCCAGACGTTTGAGATGGGCAGGGAATGTAGCACGTATGGGCGAATCCAGAAATGCATATAGAGTGTCAGTTGGGAGACCGGAGGGAAAAAGACCTTTAGGGAGGCCGAGACGTAGATGGGAGGATAATATTAAAATGGATTTGAGGGAGGTGGGATATGATGATAGAGACTGGATTAATCTTGCACAGGATAGGGACCGATGGCGGGCTTATGTGAGGGCGGCAATGAACCTTCGGGTTCCTTAAAAGCCATTTGTAAGTAAGTAAGTATTATTATTATTATTATTATTATTATTATTATTATTATTTTATCATTATTTTATTATTATTATTGTTGTTATTATTGTTATTATTATTATCATCATCATCATCATCATCATCATCATCATCTCTCTTTAACACATATGAATCATGCTGAAAACTCTGTGGGATGGTGTGCTGAAATTAAGCCATCTCTCTTTATTCTGAATTCACTTATACACAAAGAAAAGCTAGAAATGCTCAACTGTATCACACAAAAGAATACACTCTACTGAACAGTTGTTTGCTTATGCATGTACTAAAACCTCTGTCCTGGCTCACTACCCTCAATGCCGGGCTGTATAGCAGTCAATTGTCAACTGGCTCACTCAGTTGATCAGAATATTTGTTGTACGGTACGTTTTGAACATGGTACGACTGTTTTCATTAGATAATTTGGAGACTAATGGGGAAAATCGTATATTTATCGTGTTATCTGTAAATATCTGTGTCTTTCATTAGTGGGGAATAATAATATATGTAGAATCTCAGATAAGCAGAGCAAATAAAGTAAAACCTGTGGCTATGCAGGAGGGTTAGCCCACCTTCAAAGTGGAATTGAAAATTATTGTTAATTTTGTATGGGAGTATGTAGTGTGTCATAATTTCTTTCAGTATTATATTTTGGAATGCTCTTACAAAAATAAGTGCAAATTCATCATTTAAAAGTAGGAAGACTACTATGTTGTCTCGAGACTTAAAATGTTTACTTTGACAACTACAGTACATTAACTCACTAAATTCAAAGAAATACCGGTACTGTACTGGAGTTTTTATGTTTTGGGTCAGGTAATGTATGGTAATGCTGCATGGAGCTTGACAGTAATGTGTGTAACATTGAGCACTGGTTATAAAGAATTTTGTACAGTTTTAGTTCTGAAACATACTTATAATACAAGTTTTGCATGAATAATTCCGTTAAATTGGCATTAATATGATTAAGACATTAAAGTATGTGTTTATGAAAACTGAAATCAGTTAACATGTCGAATATAAGGTGAACAGTAGATGAAATCTAAAGAATTTGTAATGAATATGTTATGTTAGATACAGCAATAGAAAATATATGTAGCCTAATTTTTTTAAGAGTGGAATAATGTTTATTCTGGTTCGTACAGGGACATCATTTTATTTTTACTTCAATTTTTATTGTACCTGAGGTTTTGAATGTACTTCACTCCCACCCCTTCTACTAATGAAGTTCAACCATCCTCCACACAGATCCAAGACCGCATATATAGTCACAGTAGCCTTACGGTCACAGTAAACAGTACGTTCCAAAAATATGTTCGCGTTTTCCAGTGATGAAAGAGCTTTCAATATTGAATCATTTTCGCACAGGTACTGTCGTCCATTTGCCTATGTCGCATTCCAGCTTTTATTCGCCAGCTAGTGGCTGGGCTGTCTTAGCTCTTTTCTGAGAACATTAATTTCTGTTAGGAATTGGACATCTACGTAATATTATACCCATACAACTGTTTCAAATAACTTAAATATAAGGGCCTCGTTAAGTAATTAACTGTCACGTGATTTCCCTCCTTTCTACGATCCTGCAACATAACCACTTGGACGAACAGTAGATAGCATGTATGAGTAATTTTATCTTTTCGGATCGAGCAGAAGTGAAGATTGAATTTACAGTACTTAAGGACTCTTTTACAGAGTAGGTACAGAATTATTTCTACATGAGTTGCTGGTACGAAGGACGAAACTGGTAATTGGAATTACACACATTAGAACTGAAGCCTGTATCGAAATGAACCGCCACCATTTAAAAAAATGTGTTTAAATATCCATATTATGATTATTTTTCAATTTAACTTCATTCTCTATATTGTATGCTAATGTGCTGTAGACAGTATAATGTACACTGCATAATGAATACGTCCGCATGGACAGATCAGTTCGTGAGTAAAAACACTCATTGTGAATACTGTACTGTATTTTGATTAAACAAAAACCTAATGAAAATTATCAAACTCAAAAGCGTGATATTTCCTAGTTTACGTAAATGGATGAACTACTTTTCGTCCCTCCTATACCTAGTAAAGTGAATTGTTTGTATATTACGCCATCGAACTCCATCGTGGAAGGGGGTAGCAACCGTTGATCCAAAGGTATAGCCAGGTTAATATCAGAAATGTTAGTAAAAATAAAATGATGTCCCTGTATTTGTGCATGTAATTTACATGAATTACGAGTATAAGATAAGTATAACCTCTTCTGGTCATCAATCTCTAACTTAAATGGAACATTATTTATTTACTCTTCATACGTATTCTTTTGAATGTAGACTATTAATGTTTCTTTAAAATGTAGGCCTACTCGTAATGTGTGGTAGTCTATATATGAAACATAATTTTATCCAACGACTTGTCCTTTATGATTCTAAATATTAAATAATTAATGGACAATTAAATGTTCTTTCTTAAGGAATTTCCACCAGTTAACAACAAAGTTGCAAGAAAGTCTACTACCAGAGTGATACCTACTGATGTAACAACAGATACAAAAACTGAAGCTCTCAATTCAGGGAAAGCAAAGGAGAAAACGGAAAATGCAAACAGAACCTCGACAATCACGTAAGTTAATTGAAGTTATTAGATGTATATATGTGAAGTTTAATTATGAAGCATATTATATTTTCTCATTATGCTCTGATCGATCAAATATAAACCGGTTCTAAACTCCATTCTGTAACTCTCTAATTACTACATTGTTATGCTTCCTAACGTAGGTACCGGTACTATGTATGAGCTATTCCATCTCAAATCGACCGAAATATAGAGAAAATTGACCTTACAATTTCTAAATACAATGAAACTTTTTTGTACGTAGAGAACTGTGATACAATGCTTTGTGCAAAGTTTGAGGCATCAGAACTTCATAGTGTTTAAATTAAAAATATTTAAATTTACCGTATTTTCATAAAAATTAGCAACTTTAAACTGTTGTAGCTCCGAAACTCTTTCACCCAATGATCAAAATCATGGTTTATTTTGATGCTGAGAAATTAAAGTTTATATTGACATATAAACAGATTTTCTTACTTTTTATGGAAATGGAGAAATTTAGATTTCTCCTCATTAAGACGCCTTTGCCTAGGAAAAAATATTTTAAAAATATATAGTTAGATTCCGCATTGAAAGTACAAATAAACACATTTTTTTTACTGATGGCACGTTGATAAGAAAGTATTGAAAATATCAAATAAAGAAAATAAATAGTACGTGCGTGAACTAACCAGCTGACTGTGAGATGGGAGCTAGCCGAGACAAGCAAGGCCAGGAGACATAAACACGTCATGTGTCGTCTAGCAGTGCATGGCTGTGCTAGCTTTATCACAGGTTTTCATAAACACAGGAGTAAAATGACGCCCAACGCTCGCTTAACTTCAGCTCTCGTCCAGTGCGTGCGGTACTGCGCCGTTCAAGTCCAGGCGTGTGAAAATAATCTATTTAATACCTCGAAACTTATTGTCATACCACTAAGCAAACAATGCCGAATCCCTCTTAATAATACAAGGTTTTTTCTCAATAATTTTTTACATTTTTACAAATTGTCAGAAAGCCTAAAAGTAAGTAAAATCAGATTATCTGTCTCTCTGTGTACAATAAAAATAAGGATTACTTCTTAACATAACCTACCAAATGTCAGCTTCAAAATGAGCTCCTGTTCAATGTTCTGCAGTAAATGGGTCCAGAGTTCTGAGCGCTGAAAGAGGTTGTTTTTATAAAGTACACAAAATTTGTCGCTCAACAATACAAAAACCGTTTGACTTTCGATAGTATATTTTTGAAAATGCACTCTCCTCAGCACCTTGTATAAATAGGGAAAAAATTAGAGTATAAAAAAAATGCGAGGTTTTTTACTGATCGATTTCATATGGAATAGCCCATATTCTTTAATCATAGATGTGAGTAATGAACATTTTTCTTGCACTCCTCTTCTCCAGTTCCTCGCTTTCTGCTCACACATTCGCAGATATGTGTAACATACTTATAATTTGTATGCCTTATGATCCTTAAGGAATGGAACCCGATCAGAAGCAAACCCATTTGAAGAAGAAGAATGGGATGAAGAAGGTGGAGAGGCTTTGGTAGATACAGGGGAGCCAGGTGTCCCTGTCAAAGCACTGTATGACTACGATGGAGCAGAGTCAGACGAACTCAGTTTCAGACAAGGTACAGAAACAATCTGTCTTATCTGTTTGTTATATGATGGGTTAAAAATATCCAGAGGTTCAGATCGTATTACTAATGTGACGTTAATTAGCTTTCTTTGTTGTCTGCATTTCTTTATATACCATCATTTTACGTTAGCACCAGTGAAGTAGTTGGGTAGAGAAGAATTGAAAAGCATTGGTCGAAACTTGTTTAAGTCCTGTCGCGGAATTTACCTGTAGATTATGCAAAAGACTACTGTAATACTGGTGACAGACTACAGTCACTAATCATGATTATCGACCTAATCACAATCGGGTTTGTAGTGTGTCACCGTCCCGATCGCGATCAGGAGCTAAATCCTGTTTCCAGAACAAGATAATCGCGCTGAGGCACGGCCCAGTGGAGAAAGTACCGGTAACATTTTAGTAATCTTTGGTTTCGAATAACCTTGATTTATATTATTTAGGAAGTCGTTGATAGCTTCTGCTGTGGAATTTTGTTAATCCTTCCATTGTATTATATGAAATAGAAACGAAAATTAATGGCTAAAAGATGAATTTGGTTACTATTAGACGTAGTGGAGAAATTTAATGCAGATGTGAGAAAAGTAAAAAGAAATATATTAACAAATGACAGACGAATTATTCATATTTCATATATATAGAGAGCAATAGAAGGCTGCTGAAAGATGTTTCATTTCAATAAATAATGGATTACAAACTGGAACTGGTTTCTTTTTCAGATTTTCAATTTCAGTCTCCATTACAACGCTATTGTTGAGGTTAGGGTTGATTTTAAAAATATGTTTTATTACAAAATAATATAAATTTTGGCATGATATAAATTTTATAGGTTATAAAATCTCTTTTCAAAATAATATAAATAGTAATGATATAAATTGTATCAATTTACATTGTAAAGCATAGCACAATTTTAACAAATAAATTCCCATATCCAGCTGCAAGAAACAACAAAAAAGAAAACAAAAACAATGAACAAACATCAAATGAAAGTATGAACTTTAGGTGTTGTCCAGGAGGGAAACAAACATATACGTATGTACATAGAGAAAATTGTTTCCTCTATGGTAATTCAGCTGTTAACCAGACGGGACCAAGCGTGACCTAGTGTGTCACCACATTTTCGGTAATCGTGATCGGGCCTGATCGATTAGTACTGTAGTCTGTCACCAGTATAAGTGTAATACAAGGATCAATTAAAAAATAAATAACTTTTCTGTTTTATGCAGACTTATATTTAGAAATTTACATGCGAATTGAAAAGATTTGTGTTGAACAACACGCTGATGAGTACTTTTCCACTACAAAATTCCCGAGAACTTTTATACATGTTTATCATCTCAGCACAAGCTTAAGTTTGGAGATTCCCTCTTGTAAAACTCTGACTTTTGAAGTTCATGCAGTATTCTGTATCACTGCATCATCCAAGGTTCTCATGATCCAAACAAATGCAAATGGGAAGGAGCTGTAGGGGGAGGGGGGATATTAAGAAATAATATTAATTTAATTATGGTTGCTTCTAATAGGAACATTCTGGTTTTCTCTCCAGGAATGTGAATTTCTTCAGGGTAATGTTAGGCGCGAAATTTTCCACAGTTACTTTTTCTTACTTTTAGCCTTCTACATACCTCAAATACTATATTTAAGGAAAACAAATTCGCAAAATAATGCGAAATTAGGAACATTGTACGAAATATGTCTGTAACCACGAAAGAAGTCCCCTCTAAAGCTACGAAATATGCATCAAATTGTATTAAGTACATATCTAGTATTTAAAGAAAAGTTTGTGACTTTTGTTTAATTTGTTAATCACTTGGTAATGTCAATATTTCTGAGTTTTTTTCTATAAATATTGTCTACATTGTACACTCACTTTTACTATCTCTATGGCTGTTGGAGAAAGATAGATTTCTGTAGACAACTGCAACAAAATTGAAGAATGTTTTATGTATTTACGTAATCATGGTTGGGAAGTTACGTGTAAAAAAACAATTTCTACACAACGCGGAAATACGTGTAAAAATGCGGCATTTGTCATAAATGTAAAAATGTAATGAATTCAAAACTTGTTGTAATATATTAAGCGAAGTGTTAAATTGTTACTCAAGTTCCCAGACTATCAGCATGTATTACTTGTGGTAATTCATTCGTGCCCTTCATATTAAGTCTTCATTTCCTCTATCCTTTGAAACGATATGCCAACACCACACAGTGTTTCCATGTGTTGCTTAGTTACTCGTTGCAAATCCCATAGTTTACTAATCATCAAAGGCTGTCAACGGTTTTCTTCATGTACAGTTTGTTACCTCTATTGTATTTCCCATGGTTCCCATCAGTATCATTTGTCTTTTAATTTTTTATTGCCGAACTCCATGTATCTTTGTGTTGATGAATAGTGTCTGTGTGCATAATGCCAGCTTCATTTATTTTCCTTTATCCACTGACTAAAGGAGTCGTCCTATTCAAAAGAGAAACCATAAATTTTTTTTGTCTTTCTGAGAACTCTGTTGGGACACTTTCCCAGGTGTTAGTCTACAAAATTTTAAAAGAAAGAAATGACATAATCAACTTTAGAACTCTTCTCGGGTTCTCAGCCAGGTGAGTTGGAAATTAGATTCCAAGCTTTCGACGGCTAGCTGTGCCATCTTCTTCAGGGAATGAAGTGATGTGGGACCATGTCTAGCCAGTATATATGCAAAAGTAGGGCTTCCCGCTGGGGGCCAATCAGGAGCTAGTTCCTAGTCCTGACCGCCAGGCGCATTCTGGGTGGTGGACGTGGCAGCCAATCAGGAGCTACTTGCTGGTCCCGACTGTCTGCCATGTGCTGGTGGTCTAAGCGTATTGATGGCAGGTTTCCATGCCGTACTCAGCTGTAGACCCCAGTCTCTGTTGAAATTATTGCCATCTAGCTGGATTTCGATGGCTTCCTTGATAACGAAGTCCCAGTAACCTTATGTCTTGTCCAAGATGGTGGTGGCGCCGAAATCTATCTTGTGACCCGTTTCTAGGCTGTGTTGGGCTACTGCAGACTTATCAGGATAATATAGTCTTATGCTGTGTTGATGTTCCTTGCAGCGTTCCATAATGGTGCGTCCCGTCTGCCCAATGTAGCATTTCCCACACTCACAAGGTATTCTGTAGACACCAGGTGTCCTAAGACCAAGGTCGTCCTTAACTGGTCTCAGTAAGTTCTGGATCTTTGTGGGTGGCTTATGGATGGTTTTAATCCCGTGTTTTCTTAGCATTCTGCTAATTTTGCCCGAGATGGGGCCGTAGAACGGGATGCATGCCATGCCCTTCGTCTCCTCTTGTTCCTCGACAGATGGTTTGTCTGAAAAGGCCCTTTTGAGGGCCAAGCCGATTTCCCTGTTGCCGAAGTTGTTCTGTTGGAACGTCTTACGTAAGTGACGGATCTCAGAAGGGAGACTCTCTTTGTCCGAAATTCCTCTCGCCCTGTGTAGAAGAGTCGACAGGACCGTTCGTTTCTGTGCCGTGTGGTGGTGGCTGCGTCCATTCAGATATATATCGGTATGTGTCGGTTTCCTGTATACTCTGTGACCCAGTGTGCCATCTGGCTTCCTGGAGATGAGAATGTCATACATAATCAACTTTAGTTCACATATTTCCGAAGCATTCAGTAAGAGTTCATAATCAGTGACTTTGAAGTTAGTAAGATCCTTTATTAAAATAAAAGTTTAAGACAACATGTTGTGCGCAGGAAGACCTTTCCATAGGAAGTATGACGAATTTGGTTTTATTCCCACAAAACTTGAAAATAAAACCTGCTCGAAATGTACATTTTGTGGATGAATAATTAAAAACACAGCAACACAGCGTCCTTAAGCGCATAGAAGAGAGTGTAACTTTCAATTTACTTCCATGAAAATAATTTATTACGTCAAATAGAAAAATGTAATTATGTGTCATGTACGTAATAGTAATATACGTTACAAGAGCGGTATGTTGAAGTTTTCATGTTCGAGAAAAGTTTGAAAAAGCGAAACGTAGTTGAGCTTTTTAATTTCCGAGAATTGAAAGTAAACATACCGCTTGTGTATCGTACATTATTTTGTGCGAAGATAGTTTATTACATACCTGAAAGAGGAATTTCTAATTAGTTGCAATGAAATCTCCATCTTGGTTTCTGTTCAATGACGGCAAATTTGCAAAACAAAAATATCTATCTTCAACATTGTTGCTTTAAAATGTTTTCTGTGTTTACTGTATTCCAGCAGGCCGTGATATACGTCTGTCTTTCCCCCCCCCCCCCCAGTCTATGACGAGTCTGGAATCTTGTTGATTTTTTCACGGCTTCCTTAATGTTACTTGCATCACGAATGCAGTAACTTTAGTGGAGTTGTAGAGTTTACTTAATTTTTGCAAATATTTAAAAACAATAATTAACAGTGCAATTTAGGTGAAATTGCAGTGGTAAGTTTCCAATTTATAATTATTACTATATTGAACGTCTCTAAAAATAATATGTTAAAAGCCTAAAGCAGCAAAATAAATATGTCACTTAAGCGGTAAGAAGAGGGAAATTGTTATGTGTGTTAGGTTGGGAATACTGAATATGGAATTTTAGACTTTCCGCGGATTGGTTTTGTGCGGAAACCAAGCAAATACGCACGATCTCGCACAAAATATATAATGTATCTAATTTACGTTGCCAGCTCTGTATGTGACATACATGGTTACTATGCTTAGTTCGTAATTTTGGATGGTGATGCTGATATGTGATATGTGTAAGTAAAAAAAAATAATAATAATAATAAACAAAGATGCTGATATGAGCTATGTGTAAGCAAAAAAAAAAAAAATAACAAAATATAAACGTAATCAAATATATTTAATTGTTAACTTATTTCACGAAATACCCACTGCAATAGTGGTATGTTTAACATGGAAATCGCCATTTTATTTCACCAAAATAATATGGTCCCTACACATTGCATACTGCAATTCAAACACAGTCTTTTGAACGAAACATTTTGGAATATCACCTTACATTTTTTCTTGTTTTCATTTGTTTTGACCATTGAAGAAACACCGTGGAGGACGATGGCTTAAGTGAAATTAAAGTAAATTTTTAAATACTGTTCTGGTACTTATTAATGAGTATGATATTTATTGCAGGGGATGTGTTTGAGAAACTAGAAGACGAAGACGAGCAGGGATGGTGCAAAGGCAGGAAGGACGGACGTGTGGGCCTCTATCCAGCAAATTACGTCGAAGTGGTATCGCAATAACTTAGTTCTTGGACAAACAGAAACCTGTTCTGCAAAGTGCTTCCTTCCCAAGTGGAAAGCTGGCCATTGTATAAAAACCCTTTCATATGCTACAAAATTTATGGGAACATAATTCGATTGGAATCTTGAAGAATAAGAAATTGCTTCACGCAGTTCAGTAGCTGTGGTGTGTCATAGACTGTTGTTTTAACTTCGTATGTTGACTATAATACTTTAGATTGGGTGCATGGAGTTATTCACCATTGAAAATTTGTAAATATTGTGTCTAGAATAAGTACAGTAATATCAAAAGTGTATTTAATGTTACAGTTTTGTGACATTCCATACTAATAATTTTGGAAGTAGACTTTTCTAGCAATTTATTTGTTTCTTTCTCTCGTTTGCTCAAACTCTTCCTCTTGTAAAATATTAAAGGTTATATTATGAGCACGGTACCGGTATGATTTGGTACGAACCTGGAAATTAGTTTGTAAAAAAAAGTGATTTGCTCATTATGTTTTGGACAGAGAATAACTTTACTAAAACGTGCAACAAGCTACGGTTTTGGTCAATGTTAGTAAGCCAAAGCTAATTCTGCTCAAAGCTGTAAGACATCCAGTCTGGGTGAAGATTTGAAGGAAACGGGGCTCAGTCGCTTGATCCTAAAGGCCAACATGCATTTTGAACAAAGCAGTTTCTTGTTCTTAAGATAATTAGTGATTGTTAAATAGTTGTGTAAGTTTCGGAAAGTGAATTGAAAAGTGGATTGAGAGATTAAGACTCTAGTGATAGACCCGACCGACTTGTGCTACCAGTAAAGACACTCTGCCTCCCCGAGTGCTACGAGATTCCTACGTTAACAAGAACATATCAGAAAACACAACTGTGTCCAAGTCTGCATTGCTGGTCACGTCCTCTTTAACACGTATATTGAATATGAAATATATAAATATGATATTGAGTTGCTAATTATGATGTATATGTTGAGTTTAAAAAATGTTAACCGAGATTAAAGTATAAAAACAATTCTATAATGTAAATTTGCTGTTTTTAGGCCATCTTCACTGGTATAGTGTTGCATCTTTGAAAAAGAAAATAATTTCTATAAATGATTGCATCATATTGAGTGCATTGGTGCTTACTTCTCATGTTTACGTTCTGAATTGTTGGTCGAAAATTCTATTTAGTTTGATTTTAAGAATATCAGTTCTACCCCTGTATCTAGATTTCTTGTGTATTGGTTGTGTGGTGTCAGTTCCAGCATATGGTTGCAGAAGTGTTACTGAGAGTTTGGAAACCGATTATATTGACGTAGGAAGATTGATGGACTTGTAGTTATGTACAAAGTGCAGTAGTATCTAGCAGGTATACATCATCCTTATTTGATCCCCACGTAACTTCCATGCCATTCTTTTCTCGTAATCCTCTGTGGCTCGGCTTTCTTCATAGTGTTATTACCAATTAAAATAATGATTTTAACTGAATGTATCCATTTCACGGAGCTTTCATAATCTCAGTACTCTCTTTGTTTTATTTCAAAGTAATCAAAAGCATAGAATACAAACGTAAATTCAAGTTTAATTATATCACAGTCTACTATATACAGTCACGAAGCTTGGGGTGATTTTTTGCAAATCTCGCGATAGTTGCTAGCCGCTTGGAGTGCTGTGAGTACTAGGAACAGCCACAGCCATCGTGATCTAATACAGGCCGTAAGGCAGACCATGTAACTCGCTTAACCCGATCACGAAGGGCGGCGTTTCAACCATATAAATTAGTTGGAATACATAAACAGTAACATATGTTTCTCTAAAATGTAGTGTAATTCCATTAATAAAATTTAAAACGATGATTATGAGACACTTCAGACATAATTTACTTGCGAGTTAAGATGTAATATTATTTATGGTGTGAAAATTACGTTGTTCGTATGTGTAATACCTGCCTTTATTTCGATGAAATATTGCGAAATTCTTGTACATTCATTTATGCACGATTCAATCATTTTCAATTGGACTGCACGGATATTTAGATATGTTGAAATTACAGCCTAGGTTATGTTTACTGTACCAGTTGCCCCTTTCTGTCTAAATTTAGTGATCTCCAATGCCTTGCCATTCATATGAAAATTTAAGGAAGTAGTAGATGTGCTAAATTGAAATCCCAATATAAATTCTTTTTTATTAAACCTCAAAATAGCTTCCATTCTAAACTTGAAATGTTGACGCGAACAGATTATGTTAACATGTAAAATTCTCTTCACATTAAAATAACACAGTTTTGTAATTATTTCTGCAACATATTATGCAACAAGAAGTGAACGGAACTTATAACACATTACACTAAATAAAGCTTAGCAATGATAAGCAATAAAGTTGTAATATTTCACTGAGCTCCATACACTGAAATAGAAAACCCGAACAAACATTACGGCCTGGTCTAGATCGAAAAAGCAATGACAGTGCCGTATTTCGCATTTTTGTGAAAAGTTCATTATCGGTTGTAAAAACTGTAAATGGCTAAAATACAATAATTTGAATAATAACATGGGGCAAGGAGACGTTTGTAGTACTATAAATTGTAAGAAAAATAGGTTAGAGTTATCCTTCCGAAAGATCCAGGAAGGTGAGTTTATAGAATATAATATATATTTTATGAAAGACCGAAGATGTATTTCATATTTAAATAGTGGAAGGAAGGTGTTAATTTTTTCAAAAGAACACGATATCGAAAGTACAATACATTTTATGGTCTGCTAGGGAAAGAGTCTGTGATGAGGCGATAGTAGCGATCCTGGTGGTGAGCAACTATCTATGGATGCATATTTCAACTGTTTACATTTGCATATTTAGTAAGTATTAAGCTTCGTGACTGTATATAGTAGACTGTGATTATATTCTCTTAATAAGTTCTTACACCATGTATATGACCTCTTTATAAAATTCCTGAGTTAGGGAACTTGATGTTTTTTATAAAGTGTGAAATTGTGTACCACAGTTCTGTTTGTATGTGTGCGTGCATGTGTGTGTAAGTGTGAAGTGAGAGATTATTACAGAAGTGATGAGTATTCAATATGGGTTAAAAATTGAGACAAATTTAACAAAGTAATTTATGGGGCCACAGCAAAATAAAATAGATAATATGTGTGGGGGATCATCTGTAAAAAAAAAAAAGTTAAAAAATGAGGAAATAAAACAGTTGAAGTTCATGAATCATAAACTTTGAAATGCTTCGTCAATTTAAATGCAAGTGTCATAATTTCATCACTGTTGTTTGATAGGCCTACATGCATGTTAACTAACTAGCCAGTATGTGATTATGTAAATATAATTCTGTCAGACTCAATGTATAAATTGTACTTGAGGGAAGGAACTGAAAAATAATGATTGTTAACTGTAATTTTTGCCTGTGCTGTCTATCCTTTAAACCTTTGGTAAAATAGCTTTTTGTATATTTTAGATATCGAGTGTTTAAATAAGAATGTCTGTTGCGATAATGAGAGATTCGTAACTTAATTTATATTTGCATACATTTTGAGAGATTTGAAAAATCTTCGTACAGTAAATATTTGTATCCTTCCCTCCATTAGACCCGTAACTAACCTTCATGGGATGTACATGATATTACTTCCGTAAATAAGTTGCTATTTTACAGAACTGGAACTTTTAATACTAGGTAATGCCATGAGATAATTCCATGAACTACGGTTAGTGACATCCATAAGAAATGGTTGTGCAAATGTGTATGCAGAATGATAGGGCAGTTTCTTTATTTGTAAACAAGCAGCTCCAACTTTTATCATTATTATTATTACCATTACCATTACCACTGTCATAATATGAACTATTTCCAAAATTTTGTGAACAGTAAAATTATATAATTTAGCGAGTTGCCATTTGGCTGTGTAAACCTTTGATGATATTATGCTTTATATACAGATATGTACACTTTATTTTCATATGCTTAATTGTTATTCAGACCTTACATCACCACTCCCTTTAGCTTTTATGTACATCAGATTGACTTAACAAAGTAAATTGCATTCCTATATTTCCCAAAACCTTTTTCTTCCCCCATTTTTAACAGCATATAACTATAAACAATATCTGTATAGTGAATATTACAGCAAGGGCTAAAATGAAAAATCAAAGAAAAGCATGTCCACACAACCTCATTTCTCAAGAAAAAGAAAATACATATAAATATTATGTCTCTGTATTCATGTATATATCTGTCTTCATTTCTTCCCCTGTTATCCTTACCGGTTTACCTTCTCATATAGAAATTCATTACAATTCGTAGTAAAATAAGTTTATTGCCTTGAATTAATTTATTTTATGCTCGACCATGCCGAAATGTAGTAATTATACACCTGGTAGCAGTCCTTTAATGCATGTCATTAAAGTACACCTATTCATTAAAGTTCAGGTTTTCGATTATTCTCAGATATGCAATCGAAAGACGACGGAAACGTCACGGAGGCTGGAAATCCAATACTGTCGCAGAAGGTTATGTTCTGTTACTATAATAATTAGCGTTAATTGTAAATAATATTCAAATAAATTCAATTTGTCATCTCGTTTTTCAATTCTAAATCAATTTCCAGGTTATACATTCTCTGTATTACATCAAGGTCAATGACATTATTGTTCCTCGGAAAAAATCAATACTTTCGCGTCTGCGCACATCTCACAATTCAAGAGCTATGAACAAGGTCACTTCCGATCTTCTGTCAGATACAAATAAAATGTATACTTCTGAATAATTTAAAGTTAGAAATATGGTCGAGCATAAAAAGTCGTATGAAACTTTCCTATAATGGTAATTAAGATGCTTGTATGAAAATTATGAAACTCGCTTGTGCTCGTTTCATAAACAGACATACTTGCGTCTTAATTACTATCATTATAGGCTCGTCGCATAATGTACTATTATAAAGCATGGAGTACGACAAGGATGCCCTTTATCATTTATCCCGTACAATATTTACTTGGAGGATATAGTGAAGAACTGGTTTCAGGACACATGAAGAGTGATAGTAGAAGGAAGGAGAATAAAGTGCTTAAGATTTGCTGATGATATGACTTTGCTAGCAGAAGAGGAGATAAGGTATATGTTACTGAAGCTAAATTACAGCTGTGAGCAATAAGGGATGAAGATAAATGGAAACAAGACGAAGACCATGGTTGTCGGAAGAAAAATGAGGAAGATAAACGTACATATTCGAAATGAGACAGTAAACAAGTGAACAGCTTCAAATACTTTTTTTTTTTAAGATGTTTTTATTAAAAGTACCAGGTCTCTTGGACCTTTGCTTCAAATACTTGGGATGTACTACAAGCAGTAACATGAGCTGCTGCCAGGAAGTTGAAAAGAGAATAGCAATGACAAAAGAAGCTTTCATTAGGAAAAGCATAATCATAATCATTTATTACATCCACTGATCATATACATGATATGGGACATGTCATATTTACAAACTAATAATTAATTACATAATATACATAAAAGTAATAACTATAATTAAATGCAACACAAATACAAATATAAAAAGCTTGGAGCTTGATTGAAGAAAACCACAGGTCCATCGATTTCGGCTATAAGTCCTGTTTGCAGTGTTTCTTGAAGTCAGGAGTCAATTTCAACCATCGCGGCTTTCACGAGAAGACATACAGACGTGGACAAATTATTAACAAAATTGACGATTTTTATGATAATTCTGTTTACAAAATTTGACTTTTCAATTTAGACTACAGTTGACAATTTTGGATATTTCCATCATTACAGTAGACAGAAATATGCAAAAATGTCAACTGTAGTTTAAATTGAAGAGTCAAGTTTTGTAAAAATATATAACAAAAATTCAATTTTGCTAATAATAAGTAAATTAGCAAAAATGTCAACTGCACTGAAGAGTCAAATTTTGTAAAAATATAAAACAAAAATCTTCAGTTCTGCTAATAATTTGGAAATATCCAAAATGTCAACTGTAGTCCAAATTGAAGAATCGAATTTTGTAAAAATATACAATAAAAACCTTCAGGTTTGCTAATAATTTGTAAATATGCAAAAATATCAAATGTAGTCCAAATTGAGGAGTTAAATTTTGAAAAGTATACAATACAAATTTTCAATTTTGCTAATAATTTGGAAATACACAAAAATGTCAACTGTAGTCCAAATTGAAGAATCGAATTTTGTAAAAATATACAATAAAAACCTTCAGGTTTGCTAATAATTTGTAAATATGCAAAAATATCAAATGTAGTCCAAATTGAGGAGTTCAATTTTGAAAAGTATAAAATACAAAATTTCAATTTTGCTAATAATTTGGAAATACACAAAAATGTCAACTGTAGTCCAAATTGAAGAATCGAATTTTGTAAAAATATACAATAAAAACCTTCAGGTTTGCTAATAATTTGTAAATATGCAAAAATATCAAATGTAGTCCAAATTGAGGAGTTCAATTTTGAAAAGTATACAATACAAAATTTCAATTTTGCTAATAATTTATAAATACACAAAAATGTCAACTGTAGTTCAAATTGAAGAATCGAATTTTGTAAAAATATACAATAAAAACCTTCAGGTTTGCTAATAATTTGTAAATATGCAAAAATATCAAATGTAGTCCAAATTGAGGAGTTCAATTTTGAAAAGTATAAAATACAAAATTTCAATTTTGCTAATAATTTGGAAATACACAAAAATGTCAACTGTAGTCCAAATTGAAGAATCGAATTTTGTAAAAATATACAATAAAAACCTTCAGGTTTGCTAATAATTTGTAAATATGCAAAAATATCAAATGTAGTCCAAATTGAGGAGTTCAATTTTGAAAAGTATACAATACAAAATTTCAATTTTGCTAATAATTTATAAATACACAAAAATGTCAACTGTAGTTCAAATTGAAGAATCGAATTTTGTAAAAATATACAATAAAAACCTTCAGGTTTGCTAATAATTTGTAAATATGCAAAAATATCAAATATAGTCCAAATTGAGGAGTTAAATTTTGAAAAGTATACAATACAAATTTTCAATTTTGCTAATAATTTGGAAATACACAAAAATGTCAACTGTAGTCCAAATTGAAGAATCGAATTTTGTAAAAATATACAATAAAAACCTTCACGTTTGCTAATAATTTGTAAATATGCTTAATATCAAATGTAGTCCAAATTGAGGAGTTCAATTTTGAAAAGTATACAATACAAATTTTCAATTTTGCTAATAATTTGGAAATACACAAAAATGTTAACTGTAGTCCAAATTGAAGAATCGAATTTTGTAAAAATATACAATAAAAACCTTCAGGTTTGCTAATAATTTGTAAATATGCAAAAATATCAAATGTAGTCCAAATTGAGGAGTTCAATTTTGAAAAGTATACAATACAAATTTTCAATTTTGCTAATAATTTGGAAATACACAAAAATGTTAACTGTAGTCCAAATTGAAGAATCGAATTTTGTAAAAATATACAATAAAAACCTTCAGGTTTGCTAATAATTTGTAAATATGCAAAAATATCAAATGTAGTCCAAATTGAGGAGTTCAATTTTGAAAAGTATACAATACAAAATTTCAATTTTGCTAATAATTTGGAATTACACAAAAATGTCAACTGTAGTCTAAATTGAAGAATCATATATTTTTAAAATACATAATAAAAATCTTCAATTTTGCTAATAATTTGTCCACATCCGTACTTCTCGTAGTCAGGATCTGGAAAAGAGGAAGTAAAGTTTTTTGAAGTAAGGCATTCTTTCTATTCAGTTATGACAATTTTCAATAAATTCATTCATACTGTAAAAGCAGTTTTTGATTAAAATTTTATAAAGAGCTTTCTTAAATTTCTGATGTGCAGATATTTCTTGAAGATAATTTGGTAGGCTATTGTACATAAGAAGACCAGCATGAATGAAACTGTTTTTATATAGAGTTGTGTTAAAACTTTCAATAAAAATATTATCTTTATTTCTTGTATTGTACTGGTGTGTGTCTGAATTTGTAGGAAAGCTGTGCAAATTATATTTGATAAAATTTAAGGTTTCATAAATATAAATACAGGGTAATGGCAAGATATGTAATTTTTTGAAGAATGGTCTGCAGCTGGTAGTTTGAGACACTTGAACTATGGCTCTAATAGCCCTCTTTTGTAGTTTAAATATTTGGATTGCATTGGGTGAATTACCCCAAAAGATTATACCATACGTTAGGATAGAGTGAAAGTATTCAAAGTACAGTGTGCGAGCAGATTCAATAGATGATGCTCTTATTAGTAATTGCAAGGCAAAGCAAATTTTACTTAATTTTTTCCCTAGTTCTTGAAGATGTACGGACCATTTTAAATGTTCATCTAGCCATATACCAAGAAATTTTGTATTGTTAGAATATTGAATTGTTTCATTTTGATACTCTATGACCGGCCACTCAGAATTATTATTTATTGATATATTGATATAGTTCCCAAGTACAAAACTTAATAATATAACAAAAGATCTATAAACAAATGTAGTTCTACATACTAAATATAAAATTTCCTAGACTCATTATTTTATCGCAAATCTTAATAATTTATTGGTTCAAACTTGCACTTACGTCTGGTTTTAGTGCATGTTTAAACCAATCGTGATAACCATTAAGACATTAAACCTTATTTTATCTGCTCCTTTTCACAATTTAATTGTAATTATTTAGGTCTTATTTTAATAATAACTTATTATTCCAATTAGGTGATCAGATGTCGACATACTGTAAGTAATGAACCTGAATTAGCTGACTCGATACATTCTATATGTAGGTTGTCTTTATTTCTTACAATATTTCCTTGTCAGCAGAAACGTTTGCGTAACTTCAATGAAGACTACCGCATACCTGCTTAAAAGCAAACTTTACAAGTTGCTTACATAATCAACCTCAATTTAGTTTCATTATTGTGTCGCATGTACTCATTATCAATGCCTACTAAATTTATTATAAATGCATTATTATTGAAATTAAGACATATTAGTAAAGCAATTTATAAAGTCAAAATTATCTTCTGAACCTTTACTAAATAATATAGCTATCTGAATACATTAATAACTGCCTTAAGAATTATTATTTTGTGAATGATGAAAAGAAATGGCTATGTTTTTCGACTTATTGATTACCAGTCTGTTTTTCTCAAACCATTCCACTAGTTGATTTATTGTCTTTTCTATAAAACAACGCATCACATCGACAGCTTTTCCTGATAAAAAGATACTGGTATCATCTGCAAAGAAAGTTGGTTCTCCATGACTGATGTATGACTCTAAATCATTTATATAAATCAAAAAGAGAATTGGTCCAAGAATTCAGCCCTGTGGAACACCATACCCTATGCGCTTTTTTTCAGACAGATAATTTATTATTTTACCATTTTCTTTACAAGTGATCTCTGTTCTTTGTTCACGGTTTTCCAGGTAGGAAGTAAACCAACTGTGTGCCAAGCCTCTAATTCCAATAGTTTTTAATTTTTCCAACAAAATAGTGTGATCCACTAGATCAAATGCTTTTGAGAGGTCTAAAAATAATCCTATTCCTATTTCTTTGTTGTCAATAGATTCATATACTCTTTTTAAAAAGTTTATAGTTGCCGTATTAGTTGATTTACCCTTACAAAATCCATGTTGGTTTTCAACAATTATATTATGTTGGGTTAAAAATGATACAAGCCTCTTGTGCATAACCTTTTCAATTATCTTAGAAAAAACAGAGAGTAAGGAGATTGGTCTATAATTTTGAACTTCCGTCTGTTGTCCTTTTTTATATAAAGGTTTCACTTTTGCCATCTTTAAACTGTCTGGGAATTGGCCTGTTGACAGTGAAAGATTTACTACGAAAGTTACAGGAGTAACTATATTTAGAAAACATTTTTTGATAATAAAATCTGGAATCCCATCGATGCCAGCTGATCTTTTATTCCCAAATTGTTTAATAATTTCCGTAATTTCTGTTTCATTAGTAGGATTTAGGAATATGCTATTACAATTATCCTTGTGTTTTGTTATATTATTGTTTTTAATCGGTGTACTGTTACCCAGTATAGTTTCTGCGAAAGGAGCATCTTCTGCGGACCTCTGGAAAAAGAACTAAGAAAGAGACTAGTGAAGTGCTTTGTGTGGAGTGTGGCATTGAATAGAGCAGAAACATGAACAAAAAAGTTTAAATCTGCCACATTGTCACAGTATGGGCCATCAGTTTTGTCACATTAGAAAGTTCGCACGAACTTTCATTTTCAGCAAATATTCGAACCTAAAATTTGTGTATTATGATGTGTTTTAATAAAGAAAATTCACACAGTTTTTATGTTTATTTAGTTATGTTCAGGCCGTTAATGTTGCCACACTAGGAAGTTCACATGAACTTTAATTTCCAATGAATATTCGCACCTAGAATGTGTAGGCCTATTATTTGTGTTGTATGACGTGTTTTATAAGGAAAATCCACACAGTTTCTATGTTTATTCAGTTATGACCAAATGATAGAGAAATAAGCTTCATATGGCTGCAGTTTTAACATTTGGCATCATGAAATATTAACTTTCTTTTGTTTACACCAGTATTTATTCAATTATCCAATAAAATTTTGTATCCCTAACTAGCCTGATCCCTTTGGTTCCGGTTAAGAGGGATTCTACTGTACTAAGAATCATTTTAAGTTTGATATCTTCCTTTCATGTTGATACACTTACAAAATATACTTTGTTAGTACTTAGTAGATTTTAGAGTATTTGCACTGTGTTGTAGATTTAGACACATCCAATGTTCTTGAGTTGCATATTAGCTCCATCATCAGGAAAAGGGATTCTGTTGGATTTCTCCCAGCCTGTAGCCATGTTGTCTAAGGGAATGGTATTCAACCTTTTTGGTTAGTGTACCCCCAAAATACACTTTTTACCTTCGTACCCCCGGACAGTATTACAATTATATAAAAAATAACAAAAGACTATGATTGATGTTGTACTTACTTATGGCTTTTAAGGAACCTGGAGGTTCATTGCCCCCCCCTCACATAAGCCCACCATCGGTCACTATCCTGAGCAACATTAATCCGGTCCCTACCATCATATCCCACCTCCCTCAAATCCATTTTAATATTAGCCTCCCATCCACGTGTAGACCTCCTCAAAGGTCTTTTTTCTTAAGGTCTCTCAACTAACACACTATACATATTTCTGGACTTACCCATACGTGCTATATGCCCTGCCCATCTCAAACATCTGGATTTAATGTTCCTAATTATGTTAGGTGAAGAATACAGTGCGTGCAGTTCTGCGTTGTGTAACTTCATCCCTCTTAGCCTGAAATATTTTCCTAAGAACCTTATTTTCGAACATCCTTAATCTCTGTTCCTCTATCAAAGTGAGAGTCAAGTTTCACAACCATATAGAACAACCGGTAATATAACTCTTTTATAAATACTAATGCCCAGAGGTTGTTGTAGTTTCAACACTTTTGTAAGTACTATTTTTTGGTAGCTCGTGATTAAGCATTTTATCTATCTATTTTGTTTGTTTTTTTTTTTCTTCTAATCACTATATTCGTGACTCATTTCTTGTCACCTAGTAATGTTACACTTGTAACATTATGACAAACCTCATTAAATTTGCTGTGTTTGTACTGTAGTTTCCTCCATTTTTCTGTGTGTGTCTGAACCAAAACTTATCTTTTGTGTGGGCTTAGTAGCAGTAGCGGCCGGTGATCGAAATTCTCAGTGAGGCCAGATGCTACTACATAGTTTAAGTGCCTCCGATAGGAAATGTTTATTCATGATATTAATTATTATTGTTATATTATTAATATCATTATTACTGTATTATTATTATTATTATTATTATTATTATTATTATTATTATTAATGGAAAAATAATAATGTCAATCAGAAAAATTGTCAGCGATGTCGTAGGTTTCTCGGTAAGCTATCTCTTTATTCAAAACTTCCTTTCTTTCAATATTATTTCTTCTCGAAAAAGGACACTCTAACAATGAATTAACTATATCATCATTATTTCTCGCATTTGTGTTTATATTTTCCCGAAACACACAACATTGAACCACACTCACTACTGTACCACGAAGTACAATAGTATAACACCCTCGCTTATGTTATAAACTGAGACATAAGGAGAGAGAACAGTGTGGGTCTCTGCCTGTCAAAGAGCGGGAATTTTTATGTTAATTATGGCCTATTTAGGAAGACAAGTCACAACCGCTATTCCCACCCTTCTACCCTCAAGACCGGTCAATGGATGAGAGGAGTGAAAGCTGACCAGGCAACAAGGCCAGACGAATTGTGCCTCAGCTACAGCTTTTCAAGCCCAACCTCAAAACCCGCGAAATATACGAAATCCCGAAGCCAGATCTGGCACAAGCGATCCTGGCCTCATGAACAAATTTTACTGCAAAACAGGTCTATATACACTACAAAGTTTTCAAATACTTCTACAGCAATATCAATATATGCTTCATTCAAATAACTAATATATTACATAAAAACACAAAATTTGATTTCAGCCAAGCCAAGTGACTGAGGCCCGACCTCACTTGCCTCAGTCAATCAGCCGCCACTGCTTAGTAGTACCTGTTTTGATACAGAATATGTTTGCATCAGCTATTTTATTGTATTTCTGAAATATTTCAGTTTTTAAACTTCTATCTTAATATCATTAATGTCAGTGATTTCTCTCTTTTCATTACTGTGGATTTTAATTTAATAATACAGGGTTTTTTTTTTTTTTAAAGAAATGTTGAAAATATTGTTTGTTGTAAAGTGTAGTAATTGTTTCCCAAAATAATTTAGTTTTCCAGTTAAACATGAAAATCATGTTATGCACATTCTTTTAGTTTCTTTTCACTTCACCTTTTTTTTTTTTCTTTCTTCTTTTTTTTTTTTTTTTTTTTTAAGATTTATTTTAGGTCGCATAACTGCTGGGTCTTTTTGCGACCACAGTATTTATATATTAATCCTTCCATTTCTTCATTCTATTATTTTTCAGTTTCATGTTATGAGCAGTTATATCTCTTAAATTGTGATCATAATCAGGAAAGAATTATTTAGACTTCGATAAAGAGAGAGAAAACCAATATTACCAACCAAATGTTAATTATAAAATTTAATTAATTTGACTTTTCATAAATTGAAAAAGATATAAAGTGAAAAATATACATAAAGTACCACCTAATTACATTGTCATATATTATTGTATGTATGTACAGTACAATGATCACATTTTTAATCTCGAATACATCCAATCACAACCATCTTAATTAACTTTGTTGAAAACTTTACCAAAATAATATTAACATAGGCAGTGGCTAAGAACATAGCCTACTGTATTAAAAAATATAGTAAATATTGGTGACACCAACTTTTCCCATAATTCCATGGTAGAAAGAAATTAATGTAATTGATTGTAAATGTTGATACAATGGCAATTGGAATCTGGGAAAGCATTGTTGTTTTGGTTTTAAAGGTGGATTTACATTATCCAACATAGAATCATCCCAGTTATTATTGAATTAGCATTGGAATATAGCTCGAACTATTTATAGAATGTCGTAAATTTGTTTGCTCGAATAAATTATACACAGTATAAATTGAAGTGTACAAAATATTATTTTGAGTTTCATTATTACATTTTTATAAACTAGTGTGCGAAATGTTTCTTAAATTGAACAGAATAGTGGCCATGGTTTATATCCCCTGGAACAAACTCATAATGCAACCACAATTCCTGCCTTCAGTTCCTTTAGTTTCACTGTACAGAACATTTTGGAATTCTTTTCGTCCAACCATGGTTGTAGTTCCAGATATAAATCGTACTGTGAAATCCCGCTACCGGCCAGAATTGTCTGCTATAACTTTCCGGAGACTTTTGTCATATAAAGTTGATCTTCAGTATGTGACAGAGGGAAGTGCAGGCTATTCTGTACAAGTTGCAGTGGAAGGATTTACGCCTGAGGATATTAAAATCTCCATAGAAGACAATACTTTAATAATTCGAGCTCATAACACAAGAAGTGATCAAAGTGGCAAATATGAAGAGTATGCAATGGTTGAAGTGACATTTCCTCGAAGTGTGGATTCTTCACAATTGAAGTCATCATGGGAAAAGAATGCGATTCTTACTGTGAGCATACCATACAAGTAGAGATTGATGGGAAACTGCCTGTGAAGTTTACCAGAAATACCATCTTACAACTGGTGATACACTAATATCATTGCCATAATTTCTAAGCTGAACTAAAGACGTTTTAGTGTATCATACAGTACAGGCGTCTTCAACTTTTTAGTACTGCTGATCGTAATTGTAAGAGCTCTTTGCCAATTCAATGCAAAATAAGACACACTTAAAGATTTGTTTAATTTTCTGTATTCTGAAATGTACCGGTATACCTAATTTTCATATGTTGAAGATCAATATTGAAAAAGAAGCATTTGTTGCCATTCACTTACTATTTCTGTGCTTGTTAAGAGTAGTATGACTTACAGTATTTGTTTATTAAATTTCTTGTGTAATATGAAATAGTTGTTGTTTTCTAATGCCAGGCATTTGACAATAAAGTCATTTGACCTCTTGCACTCCAATATTTTTCAAAGATATTATCATGACCAGCCACTGAAGCACAGATTTTGAGATGTTCCGAATCCATTTCTTGGTTTGAGTGAAAAATGGCAAGTTGTAGCCGATTTAAGTGAACACCATATTTTAACGTTTTGGTGGCTACTTCATTCACACACAACCCCCAGAATGTCTGGAGGACCACACCTGCTGTTGGTCAACGGGTCCATTGGACCTAGCTGGGAGATCTTGTTGATCACCAGCTTTCCCTCCTTAAGCTACTGGAGGACGATTTTAGTGCCATAGCAGATCAGCACTAGGAACAGAAAAGTAGAAAGAGGAGGAAGAAAAGTGAAATGAACCCCTAGGCCTTGAATGCTCTAATGCCGTCAGGATCGAAGAAAGTAAGAGTTCAGTCAGAGGACTGGATAGGAAAGGGTAAAGAGGGAATTAGGTATTGGATAGAGGAAAATTATACCAAATTCAGTCATTAACTCATCAAGCTGACCAGTGCTAATGGATGAGTAGCCCCTCCCTTTAGTTCAGCTCGTAAAATTATGCTTACTAACAGCTGCACCACGGGAAGGTAGGGATGGGACATTGGGTATTTATCCAGGTTGACTCCTTAAAGCCTTCAATGGGAAGGATTAATGTCTCTCCCCTCTGTATCCGACAGATACCCTTTTGCAGCCGTGTAATATGAAGTAATGTTATGCAATGTGTATGAATAGCCTATCACATGTAACATAATAAATTTTTTATTTAAGTTCTCCAGTTTCACATCAGGATGACTTAAATTCAGACTTATGAAGAACTCTTCTACAAACAGATTTATTTATTTTTTGATGAAGCAAATGTAGATTGCCTGCATTCCTCATCTTATGTCATACTACAAGTATCATCTTAGCAGCAGCATACCACATTGTCACTGAGACATCCCCTCTCTTCAAAAGATATTGTATGAAAGTCCACAAAGGCCTACATTCTTAAAAACAAAAAATAGGTAAGGTATGTTTTCCTCGGTGCAATTATCGCGATGATTGTTCAACGATTATTGTTGAACAATGAAACATTGAACGATAATTGTTGGTTACCATTTTGCTCAGTGTGTCTGCGATTTGTTGATTTTTCACTAGTCGCGTGTTTTCATTCGCAATCGCATCTTTCTAGAAGAAGGTTGTGTTTAACAGAATGAGTTTAATGAGTAGACGTAAAAGATTACTTAAATGTCTTTTGATTGAGGAGATGGAAGATGACGAATTACTTCTCCATACATATGGGATGAAAAGAGCCAAAAAAAAAAAAAAAAAGAGACTGTATCAAAAATTTAATCTAAATAACTTAACTTGATTTTCCAACTTTATTGACAAATTCAGCCCATATATTGTCTTTGATCCTTGTAGGACGCATGTGACAGCTGTCACAGTGAGGGATGATTCGCCACTTCCTCGAGAATAATTTCATCTTCCGCGTCAGAAAACGAAGGAGCCACGATGCACGTCTTTCTCACAACAAACGTTAACGACTGACGATCATATTCAACCTTTTCCTGAACGACTATTCAAGACGTACGATCGTCGTTAACGACTCTAGCGGCAGTCACTCGAAGCAAAACAGCTCCATAGGAAATACAAAGAAATAGTGCTCAACGATTATCCTTGCACAATCATCACAATAGCCGCACCGAGGAAAACGTACCTTTAACTTCAAATATAGTTGAGAGAGTAAGTGTAATGATGTTTGTGTAACCTTCTTTATTTTCGTAGTCCTTGTGTAATTTCCCCTCCTCGATTTTTCGCCTCCAAGTCTTTAGAAAAAGTGGGGAAATTACGCGATAAATACGGTGCAGTACTCGAGAAATCACTTGTCAGACAGTATAGGCACAGTCTACTATATACAGTCACGAAGCTTGAGTTTTGAGGGTGCTAGAAACAATAGACTATGACGGTACTATTTTGCATTGCCTGTAATGAGGCGATATTAGCAATCCTAGTGGTGAGCAACTATCTAATGTTTGCATATTTACTAAGTATTGAGCTTCGCGACTGTATATACTAGACTGTGGTATAGGTATGAAATGGCAATATGTTTGCCATACTGTAATGCCAAGAAATGGCAGGAGTGCCAGTCTCTTAAATTTGATTTGTTCAGTAAAAATAATTGTAATTGTTTTTCTTTCTAATTCAGCTGAATTATTTTCAAAATGTTATATCTTCTCAAAGTCAGTGCCAGCATTTACATTTGCAATATAGTAAGCAATCCCTGCTAACTAACTATTCTAAAAATTCTTCTTTGCCCATCCCATTTTGTATTAAAGTGCAGGGGAGCTTTTGTCCATGTGGTCCAACTTTTCTTTCTTTCGCTGCCCTTTGCATCTCTACCATTGTCTATTAGAGCTCTGCATGGGCTCGGGTCAAGCCCATGGGCCTAGGTCCAACCCCTGCCCATGGGTTGGGCTCAGGTTGAAATTCTCTTCTGCTTGTCGGGTTCAGGCCAGGCTCGGGTTTTAAAGAAATGTAAATCATTTTTTTCTGTGAATTACAGTAGGCCTATATACTGATTAATAAATAATACCAAGATTTTAATGCCTGCACGATTAGATGTCCACTCGGAACCCGTCTGAACAGTAGACTACCAGCATCATAAGTTGTTTAATTTGACTTTGTATTTTGTAACAGTATTTGTCTCGTCTCTACTCTCTCATAGGTACAAAAAATTATTTGTTTTACCTGGGAGACTACTCTTTCTCATGCTCCTATTGGAGTGATATCTCTCGCAGTTGTTCCTGACCCCTGTGGCCTTTTATCTGCTAGTCTTCGGGTTTCACATTGGGCTCTGGTGATAATTATTAGCAAATCTCGGGTTTCGGGTTGGGCCTAAGAACTTCAGCCCATGCAAACCTCTATTATCTTTTCCCTTCTTCGACAAATGTCTTCTATATTAGTCAGGTATGTCAACATTATAAAAATTCTCAATTTTAAATATCGTGAGCTTTCTGGAAAAAGTTGGTCTCATTGCTTTCCTGTTACGGAATTTTTCCAATAAACCCACATATTTGATGTGCAATGAATCCCATTCTGTCTCCCTCAAAGAAAAAGATGTCATACTTTTAAGTCGAAAAAGTTTATATTTAACCCATTCATCATTAAATTACATACTTTCACAATCTATCTACAAAAGACTGTACACCACACTTCTTCAAGCAGTTTTTATTGTCAAAATCAATTTACACAAAACAGCTACTTCTTCCAGTCGCAAATAAGTTTTGAGTTTCACTTCGTCACATTTCTTGTCTTTCATATTGAACACAAATCATACACTTATAATAATTCGCAGCACATACAAAGTTGTTCTGCAAGTTCTATAAGAATACTTAGAAAATCAATATCTGTATTTTGTTGAGTAGTCTTTTGGAGAAACAACCAAACCTCGGCCTTTGCGTGCCCCTCTGTACACTGTTTCAATAATGTCTATCATCTCCTGCTTATCTTCCAGTGGCCAATTAATTTTGTTGTTGTTTCCAGTTCCAAGATCTATCATTATATGCTTATTTCGGAAAAAGAACATAACAGTACATGGATCGTATAACTCGTACCTGTAAAGAAAAATATCACATGAGTAACGTATGCAAAGCTGAAATTATTGGATTGGTGCATAAGTTTGTAGCGTTTTTCTGTACCTACTTTCATTCATTTAATAATATTATAGTGACACAGCTACTATAGCAACGAAAAATGCTATGAACGTATGCACCAGCCCAATACATTCTATTATTGACTATAAATTGTCATTTAATTTGCGCTATATCTTCTGTGTGTAGCAATAGTTCCATAAGTACATATAAGTATAAAGCCAAGACTAGAGTGCATGGCATAAGAAACTGAACAACCATGCATTATTCAATTTAAGCCCATGATATTTCTGATTAGTGCAATTACATTGCCAATGCATACTAATGCATCTGTGTTCAGAAAACTTAGAATTCATTCTTAATCAGTATTTTCTTTACTATTAGCAAAAGGGTTTCGAAATTGCTCCTTTCCGCTTAGAAATATGTCTTGTACTAAAAAAAAATGTTTCTGGACATTTCATCCCTCGTCTTAAAACCTAGCGCAAGTAAAGTGTTAGAAATTCACTAGTAAGGAAGTCCTTTCTTTTTTCCATGTCCATTATGGATACATTTTATAGACCTAAGCACAGTTGGGGAACATTGGCGTGATTATTGCAGTATTCAAACTAGTTGCATTTCTGAACTCCTCTTTACCCATAAAATGGAGAAACGTAGGCTACTTACATTTTATTGAAATCTGGAACTTTAGTAATATCAACCAGGTACAGAACAGCAAAATTCTTAACCTTTTCTGCAATACTGTACAGAACTTCATCCATCTTCATACAAGACGGATCCCAGTCATGGCCAAATCGAATAACCTATACATAAAAAAGAATTACAGAAATAGGAGGTAATAACCATTGAAACAGAGAGACTGAACTTAGTTACTTACATAAATCTTGGCACTAAAAGAAGGTTAGTTGATAGGCATCAAAGCGGGCAACTTTACTGCTGGAAGGGAAATTTATACCTAGCCTACATGTTTGAATGATAAAAGAATGGTCTTTTTCTCCACGATCTAACGGGAGTTCCTTCAGTATGTCGAGTGAATTAACCTGGATTCCACTACTGGTAAGTAGGCCTACTAATAATAACAACCATGAAATAAGCCTAGCCTACATTAAGTCTATTTAAGGAGGAATTAAGATAACTTCATCAAAATTATGTATTTTATTTTCTGCGCACAGCAGCCATTTCAATAAATCCATTTTAGATGTTCTCGTACAATATCTTACCACAACTCGATCCTCTTCAGATAATATTGCTTGATCAACTTGCCACCCATTGTGGAGATGTCCTAACATATACGACATGCTGGCGGCTCTTTGAGTTACCTAAATCGAAACAAAAATAGGCACGTAAATACCACATTATAACTGGAAAAGCTGCATATATAATGTTCCTTTGGAAAAACAGCAACATGTATAACCTATAGGGTAATCACAAAAGTCAATCAAAACATTTTAATAAACGACCAAATTTACTATGAACGCTGATCTGGATTTCTCTATTTAGAAGAGTTATTTACAGAATTCTAAATATTCCTAATTGCCAAATTCAAGGTAATTCAATCATAAATCATATTAATTAATCTCATTATATTTTATACAAAAAGATTAACAGGCCTATCTATCGCTGATAACTCTTGCATTATACAAACATATGTTTAAAATATACTTACTTTCTACGAAAAAGAAATAGCTTAATTATTTTACAAGCAGAAAGTAACCTAAAAAAAACACAGCTGCTTCTTGCACTATTGATGTTTCCAGAGTGTTCTCCAGAACGTCGGTGTTGCCAACCCATTTCAAATGTGGAAGAAATTCTCTTATTAATTGCCGTTACTCAGCATGCAGGAAAAGAAACCTCAAATTACATACATATTATACAACTACCTATACAATTTGTATAATAATGTAAACTACCCATACTACGAGGTTAAGAGGTATAAGGTTCAATATTCTCTAAAGTTTGACAGCTTTATTCCGTAAAATTTTGTTGAACCTGAAACTCCTTTCAATTGTTAGAAACTTCCGTTTCCTCCACATGTATAGTTGTAACATGGTTGACATTAAGACAGCGAAGGTTTTTCTTGTTATTTACCCATAATTTTTATTTCACAAAACGTGTAAAGATGGCAGTCCAACAGACAAGTTTTCAGAAAAAGACTAAAAGTAGAGTGCCGTATATTCCGGGCTCTAAACCGTCGATACACAATGCACAGCTTTTAGTTTCTTCAGGGATGCCGTCATTTGATTATGTGATTGGTGAATATAAATGCCTTTCTTTGTATTCAGAGTGCACTGTGACTTCAGTTTTTCCAGTATTTAACCTTTTATACATTCACAGGTGGTGGGATTCCTGTGGGAACTATAGTTCTAGTTGGTAAGTACGAATTCCATGGCTTATTTTTTTAGTATTAAACCGTTTTGTAACATGAGGTTGTGTGTTTAGATAAGGAGATTGAAGAAGAAGTAGTGGATTTTCCGTCCCAAATTGGCGTTGCCCCTCAATTTTTCTTTTCTTGTCGGTATTAGACTAGACTTTAGGAGCCAAGTGTATCAATAAATTACGCCTACTGCCGGTAGCTCTCTTGTACACAAATTACCTTAATATTATTTTACTTCTACTTGCAACAAGTTGCAGATCATTGATTTATAAGCTTGTTGCACAGAGACAGTTATTCACATTTAGTTCTTGTTCCTCATTGTGTAAGTGAATTACTTTGTTTCGTTTGCCAGTTTCATCATGTAGCAATTTTCCGACTGTATTACGAACTGCAAGAAGTGCATAGGCCCACATGACTTTCATCTGGTATTAAAGAATAGTCATATAACTAATATGTAGAGCATTTCAGATTTTAAAATCATGGTTCAAAAATGATTTCTTGTTAGTAAAATTGCATATATGTACTTTCATATTTTCAGAGGAAGACAAATATGGAACGTACGCAAAACTTTTAATCAAGTACTTTCTAGCTGAAGGTGCAGTGTGTGGTCATTCTCTCCTTGTTGCAAGCCTGGATTCAAAGTGTCAAAGCTTGGTATGTTAACTTTTGTATTCCTTTGTAGATTTGAGGTACAGGTAATCAGTTTATTTGCTTTGCATGCAAATTGAGGAAAAGTTGACTTAAATAGGTAGGCCTAATTGCATCAGAAGTTGACACTTCAATGATATTTTGTAGCAAATTAATGCATACCATTCCAAATAAAAAAACTGAGTAAACTTAAAACATATTGATGCATAGCAAAATGTGTGCTAAGTTATATCAATACAGAGTGAACCGTAAGTATTGTCATTATTTTCAGGGGATTATTCTTGAGATATTTTAAACAAAAAAGTTTAATAGGCTGCCTTTTCGAGATAAAAATTGTTTTATATCAAACATTTCATAGGGTGTTTTGGGAAAGCCTTTGATTGAATTTTTCGACCTGAAAAGGAATTTTAAAATGTTGTTGTTGTTGTTTAGTGCCTTGCATCTGGCAGTGAAGCCATTAGCAGTCGTGCTTTCCAATACTTTTGAACTGTAGTTTCTTCTGATCTTAATGCTTCACAGGTCTGCAAGTGATCTTCATTCATTTCTGCTGGATCGTTACACAGGACACATATTGGTGAAGCTGAGATACCTATTCTGTAGAGATGACTTGCTAGACAGTCATGATTTGTCAATAGTCTGAAGGCTGCAACTGCTGTTTTCCTTGGTCTCTGGGGGATTATATCTGGGTTGGAAAGTAGTGTAATCCATTTTTTGTCTTTAGCATTTGATTCTATTTCTTGTAGGTATGAATGAGAAAATTTTGTAGTGATCAAGCATTTTATTGAGGAATATGAGAAATTAAATTTAGAATTTTGTTTTATTGTTGTGCCTTTCTTTGCGAGTGTGTCTGCGGTTTCATTCCCCATGACTCCACAGTGTGCTGGAATCCATTGGAGATGGACAATCTTATTAACTTTTTGGAGTTGTGTCAACATTTTGTAGCATTCTCTTATTTTTGTTGACTTCTTTGTAGCATTTGAACATATTCCCTGAATTGCAGCTTTAGAATCTGAAAGAATTACTGTCTTGTTATATTTATTTAAGGGAAGATTTAATAATTGTCGGAGAGCAATGTGTATAGCCTGTATTTCACCATCATAATTTGTTGTGTCTCTGCCAACAGAATGATAAAGGAAAAATGTGCACATGTAACTCCAGCTCCAGTAAGGTTTTCTGTGGTGGATCCATCGGTATATATGTGTAGCTATTCTTCTGTAGGGTATCTAGTATTGATCGTTTCCAGTGCTAGAAGTTTTTGTATTTCTTTTGGTGTGTCTGATTTACTTATTTCCTCTGTTAATTCCAAACTGAAGGTAGGTTGCAATAATTCCAATGGATTTTCTCTTATGAGTAAATTTTCTCTGGTGTTAGGAATGTTCAATTTGGATTTAATCTGTGTTACCTTTTCTAGGAAACTACTATGAGTTTTAAGGATTGAGGAAGGGAGGTTCTTTTCTGTCCATTTAGAGTTTGGCAGTCGTAACATTTTCTCATGTTGGAGCAGTGCTTGTTCTTCTATTTTTGTTGTTATTGATGGGATCCGTGTTAAGGCAAGCATGGCATCAACAGGTGTGGATTTAACTGCTCCAGTGGGGTGTAAGGGGTAGTGATGCGCCTCCTATAGCCTCTCCTACCCAATTCCCAACCTCAACCTGCCTGTGGTACACCCTGCTTTTAACAGATGAGGATCTGGGGACCGAGTCACAGCGGTATAACTGTTTCATCTAAAATGGAGGAAATGCCATTTACATATGTGCTGGTCTGTCACAGCACAACAGCGTCCCTCAGCGGCACATGAGGGAAAGGTCGGTGGATCTAAATAACATCTATTTAGTCCCCCCCGGCTAGATCCGAAGGACCCGTTGACCAACGACAGGTGCGGTCCCCCTTGCATAATGGGTGTTTAAGTCGAGTGATGTAACTGCCACATTGTAAAAACTGGTGCCCATTAAGAAAACAGTTACATGAAAGCCACAACATACATGAGTATGAGTCCTAAAGATAAACATTCCGGAGTTGAAACTGTCCCCCAATTTTAAAATGTTACATTTGTTCGGATCCAATTTTTGCATATATTTAAATGACAAAACTAAATTCTTTCATATGATGAAAGAGTAATGGAACGGAGAAAAATTCTCTCCAGCGCCGGGATTTGAACTCGGGTTTTCAGCTCTACGTGCTGATGCTTTATCCACTAAGCCACACCGGATACAACTCCGACGCCGGTTAGAATCGTCTCAGATTAAGCTCCAACTCTTGGGTTCCCTCTAGTGGCCGCCCTCTGCACTATGTCATAGATGTCTATGAACGCAGGACCGAAGTCCACACATGTACTGAGGTGCACTCGATATGAGTGACTAGTTGGCCGGGATCCAACGGAATAAGCGCCGTCTTAAATCACGAAGTGATTTATGCATATCATATATATTATTTTAATGTACCGAAGTACATATGATATTTCCATGCAGATATTCTGCGTCATCATATGATGACGCAGAATATCTGCATGGAAATATCATATGTACTTCGGTACATTAAAATAATATATATAAATTCTTTCAATCATTTATCGGAATACAATGCTCTCTTAAACACGTTTTGAAAAGTTTTATATAAAACAATTTTTATCTCTGAAAGGAAACAAAAGCGAGCAAAACGCTATTAAAGTTTTTTGTTAGAAATATCTCAAAGAAAAACCCCCTGAAATTAATGACGTTACTTATGGTTCACTCTGTATATGTTGTTGTTTTCTAATGCCAGGCGTTTGACAATAAAGTCATTTGACCTCTTGCACTCCAATATTTTTCAAAGATTTTTCTGTATATTAAGGGATTTGAACTGATTGAACAACTAATATGTTCATAATTTTATATTTTAAAGCATTCTGCACTTGTAAAAATACCTGGCAGTCCTTTCTGCCTTCTGTACTCAATGTTGACACTTTTCTTACGTATAGCAGACCTATGACAAAAACTGAAACACGAGGGTTAAGTGACATTCAAATTATTGAAAGCTGTTTATAACAAACTCATTGAATTAAATTAACATTTCCGTCTATCTTTTTTTAAATGAATAATTAAAGAAATATAAAATAATCAAACAAAAAACTAATACCTACTTATAACTTAAACATCTAGTTTGAGGACGATAATTTTCTGGGACTAAGAAATTTGTATCCCTATAATATCAGGATTATTGTCGCACTTAGAGTTTAGGAAATTGTATCCATCTTTATGTTCTGAAAGAGAATATAGTAAACATTACATATTATTAAATAACATTTACTCACCTTTTGATTATTATATCTGAGATACAAATTCATTTATCCGTAATTTATCAATGAAATTAATAGAATTACTGTGGAATAGGTTGAAGAGTTGCCAGCACCCGTCCAATATGATGATGCACATCCTGAAGTTGATGCTGATGACAAGATGACTATTGCTTGGCGATACCAGAATATGCGTGCAGTGCAGTCTTCACCAACGAGCACCAGCTTTGGACACCACTTTGATATATCTAAGATTATGGACAGTCAGACATTGAAAGAAGCAAATATTTGTTACTGGACTGGACCAACCGTAGAATCAAAAGCAGAAGGTATAACATTTATTAAACTGAATGCAATACTTTAATGGTATATGAAGGACAGCCAATGTCTGTGTGGGACAGTGTTGCCAAACCTAGTAGGTGTGGTGGCAAGTCTACATCAGAACACACTGAAAATTATGTAGAAATGAAAATATTACCTTAATGATAATAATTATTGAAACAATGTAACAGCAAACAGTTCAGGAGTATTCTTTTCATCATATTCATCTTCATTTTTGTCTTCATTACTTAACTCAAAATCATGACTTTCGTCTCGCAAGTTAATATAATCTATCTATCTTCGTAGTGTATCCAGCTACTTGCTGTGTTCCACTGTGAATTTCCTCTTCTTACAAATGATGGGTAAAAAGAACGATGCTGGTTGTATATTTCAGCAGCCACATTCCAAAGATGAGGTGTATTCAGTATATATTGGAGAGAATTGTCCAATGTTACAGGGATTGCAGATTTTAGATTAGTTAATTATAATAAACTGCACACTTTCATCTCTGGCAATTGACGCGGTGTGATCACAAAACTCACTAAGTCCATTTGGCCATTTTTATGATTTTTACGTTTATATGATTTTTTTTTAGCCCACTATCATTATATTTTAATCTTGTTTTCTTCCAAAACAACGCCAATCCTTGTCTAAAAGTTTGTTATTGTGCATGTCACTTGAAAACTTGCTCAGTCCATTGACTGGTGGATAAAAGAACTAGCCCAATCCTTTCATAAAAATGGACCGAACGTGTTTTGATCACGCTCTTCAATTCTTTGCGTAGAACATGCTGAGCTCTTACAATTAATTTTCTCTCTCATGTCTGATGTTAATATTTTTGCTGTTGGACATTGCCCTTCATTATAATACCGAGAATTGTTCTGTTCGAAACATATTTTTGAAAATCATCGAACTCAGTAATTCGGTGTTTAATTTTATATTTCTTTCCTGAAGACTTAAAAATTGGTATCGTCCTTTGTTCTACAGCAGAAGCAGCCTCATTATAAATTCTTGACAGTGTGTGTACATTATCTCAATAGTGAGTTTTTTTTTTAATCTACATTTTCTCTATACTCTGTAAAGACAATTTTTTTTTTTTCCAAATAATTATATCATCATCATCATCATCATCATCATCATCATCATCCTTCACGAATTAGGCCTCTGTAGACCTGTTTCAGCCCCATCTAGCAGTCTTCTAAAAGGTCTTCCTGGTCGACGATGTCCTCTAGGTTTATACTGCATTATAATTTTTGGGATTCTTGAATTTTCCATTCTTCTTACATGATCTAGCCAATTTAATTTGTATCTGTTGATTTTTTTCTTTTACTGACTCTACTTTTAATTGTTCTAAATTTTCTTTGTTCCTTTTTCGGTCTAAAAGAGTATATCCTGCTGTCCTCCTGAAAAATTTCATTTCCGTTGCTTTGATTCTGTTCATGTATTTTTTCTTTAATGTCCAAATCTCGCTTCCGTATAAAAGGGAGAGTAATGCTAGTGTATTATATATTTTTATTCTTGTAGATTTTTGTACTAATTTAGCTTTTAATGTATTGTTTATTATTCCTAGAATTTGTGTACATTTGGTAATTTTCTTGTTCACATCTTTTTCATTTTGATAAGATATTTCACAACCCAGATAGTTGAAATTTTGTACTTGTTTGAGGCATTGGTTATTGTGTATTATCTTACTTCTGACTGGGTCTTGTCCTACAAATGCCATTACTTTTGATTTTGTGCTGAAATTTCCATCCAAATATCTTTTAATATTTTATTTAATGTATACAATCCTCTTTGTAAATTATCCTCTGAATTGGAAATTATGACTTGATCATCGGCATAGATTAAGGTATTTAATGTTAGAGCACTGGTTATTTTGATTCCTGATGTGTAGATTTGGCTCCATTTTAAAATAATTTAATTTATATAAATATTAAATAAAGTTGGTGATAGTGGACAAACTTTATAAATTATTTTTCTGCTTCGACTAGGTATCACTTTACATTTATGAATCGAGAAAGTACTTGTACCAGCTGTAACGACATTTTTATGTCCACATAGAGAGAGCAAAAGAGAGAGAAATTAAATAATAAAGACTGTATATAGGACTGAGTGTAGACTATATTCACAGCAGAATTTAGAAACTAAACTAAACAATATCTCAATATCTTCAGCACTGAACTATAAGTTGTTGATCACAAAATAGGACCTTACGTTGGAATTTTTAGATTTTGATTGTGGGTAGACATAATGAACATAATGCGAGACGGAAAGTTGATTTGCTGGCTTTGCTGGCATCACATGAAAATGAGACATGTACAGCCATGACCATGAAATTGAGATCTTTTCGGTTATAATATTCTCATCTTTATACAGGGTTATTCAAAAAGAAAGAGCAGATTTCAAATATTTATTTTAAACAAACTATAACAGTAGAAACACTTGCCATTGAATAGAGAAAGGTTTAAAGTTTTATAGTCCATGAGGTTGCAAGCACTCAACATGCGCATCATGTGTTACGCGACAGATATCAAAACAGTGGTCCATTTCTTGCCACACAAGAATCAACTGGTCCCTAGTTATAGAATTCACAGCTTCAACAGTTTGATGTCGTAGATCTTGAAGAGTAGCAGGGAGGTGTGGTACAAACACCCTGTCTTTTATGTACCCCACAGATAAAAATCACAGGGGGTAAGGTCGGGAGACCTGGGGGGCCACACAGATGAACACGATCTTCTCCACCTCTTCCAATCCAATGCTACAGAATGGTGTCGTTCGGATAATGCTCCACTAAAAAAAAGTTCATACACTTCCTTTACAGAAACGGGGCAAAAAACATTCACCTTCGATGAGTTCTTGCATATTCGACGGCTACACAAGGATTTTCAGTCCCTCAAATTCAGACTGGCGAGTAACTGCGGCGGACAGGCCATTGCTGTTTCCACTTTGCTTATGGCCCTGGATCGAGTATCGCATGTAATCAAAAGTTAAAAAAAAAAAAAAAATGGAACCTTCCTCTATCCATTGGTGTGCTGTAAATACTTCTAATGTTTATACTTCGTTTAAAATAAATATTTGAAATCTGCCCTTTCTTTTTGAATAGCCCTGTACTTTAAGTAGATTTTTCGAGCGTAAAGCATATATTTTATGTTCTTACCTCATTGTAAGTAACAAGCATTTGTCATAGCTGGCAATGCTGGTGGGTGAGGAGTAAATAGGATTGGACAGAGCCTTCAGCATACCACGCCTTTCTGTGTCATTAAGTATTACACTCGCAATAATACGAAGGTACATGTTGTGTTATACTGAAGTTTTTAATGTCTGTGCGAGATCTCTGCATTTACTCCATCTTCTTCATGCTTTCATCTTCAGTCATAGACTCATTTCTTACAACTTGTGAAGAGAAACAAATGCGCACTTTCATTTCTAGTAGGAAAAGAGCTAGTTTCCAGTTTTCACTTAGTTTTCAACTAGTAGGGGAGACTGTTGTACCTTTAAACACTTTTCACATTTTATTTTTTTTAATTTTGGGAAATGAAATTTTTTAAATGAAAAAATGCTTGAAATAATTATTGAAGATTCCTTTACAACTTCCTGTATGTATTTTCCTGTTTTACAGATCTATTAAGGATGGAAAAAATAAAATGAAGGGATATGTAATGTGTTCAAAGGTACAACAGGATCATGTACCTTGCAGCATACCCTCTTGTAAGTTGGAACACATGGAATATAGGTGGGAATATAGCTGTATAAACTGACAATCATATTTAAAATGTATTTGCAATCATAAACCAGAGCAGGCTTCTCTGATTGAGATTTTATTTCGTGGAGAAGCAATAACTGCTTCTACAGCTTTCTTCAAGACATCCGGATCAATTGGGGACCTCTTAACTCCAGACTTACTTCGTGACATGACCTTAAAATGAAAGAAAAACAAAAACCGATAGTATCGTGTAATTTGGAACATGTTCCGTGGTACAAGATGTTTTGTGATCAAAGGTACAAGGGGGTGCACGTTTAAACAAATATGGCTCCGAAAACTAGAGAGTCAAATAAATCATGGAAATTAAAATATGTTATTACTCACCAGATGATAGGGAACACACCGTACTTGAAAGATATTAACAAATGCAATCTGGTTTTGTGTTAGAAAACATACATCAATGAACGAAATGTTTACTTTGATACTAAAAAAACTTCTTTTGTCCACGGAACTCACACTCTGCAATAATCAAACTGAAACTACGACCAGAGCTACTTAGTGGCTTTCCCTACAATCTACTTCAGTTTGAGTCCTCTAGGTAGCAGCAAAAATTAAAAAAACAAAAAATGTTCAAAGGTACACTATGCTAAAGGTACAACAGTCTCCCCTACACTTCACATCAATGTATTCAAATAATATCTGACATGATGATGCTGGAGAATGTTACTTAATATTGGTTTTTCATTTTCATTTAGGTAGGTTTACAAATTCATCCTATTCTGACCTCCTTTCTTTGATACAAGGCAAGATTGAAGAGGGTGAATTTGGAATTGCTTCAAATCCTGAAAAACGGAATATTCTTCGCATAGCAGTCCATTCCCTGAGCTCCCCACTCTGGTCGGAAGAGACACAGGGTTCACAGTTTAGTGACCTTGTATTATTCTTGTATTGCCTGCGTTCGCTCCTCAGATCTGCTTATGCTGTGTGTATGCTCACAGTGCCATCACATCTCTTTCAGGTAAGCAGTGCTGCTTTTGTTACGTTATCATGTACATCATCTTTATATAAATTTCTCTGAAATAAAGTTTCTGTTTTGCAGGATACGTCGACCTTAAGTAGGTGTGAACATTTATGTGATACATCAGTGAGACTTGAATCATTCGCTGGCTCAGAGAAGGAAACAAATCCTGTTTATAAAGATTATCACGGCCTCTTCCACATCAGTAAACTTTCTGCCATCAACACGTTAGCACCACATGTGCCAGAGAGCTTTGACCTAGCTTTCAAATTAAGGCGAAGGAAATTTGTCATAGAGGTGAGACATTCTTATTAATTCTCCTTAATCTTCTCTTCATTTGCTTCTTCTTCTTCTTCTTCTTCGCCTACATATGTAGTATCCTATTTTACATATCACTAGGGATACCATAACATGGTAAATAAAATATATAAAAATCAGTGAATTACTGTAATTCGTGAAAAAGTCCTTATTTAAATATGTAAATTATAAAAAAATCGATATTTTAACATGTAAATCGTGAAGAAAAAATTTCAATTTAAACATGGAAACATGGAACATTGGACAGACAGGCAGATCATTCCAAACACGCTACAAAGAACACATCAAAGCAATAACCAGAGGACACATACATCTACATACGCCGATCACATAACCAATGCTAACCATACATACAATAACATAAATGCAGACATGGAAATCCTACACATACAACCCAAGAACCAAAAACTCAACACACTAGAACAATACGAAATATACAAACACACTAAAACACACCCTGATCAAATTCTCAACACATAGATCAATTTCAGTACACACACCCTATTTGACTCCACTATTCAACACCTTTCAACAATCAAACGCACCCACATAACAGGCAGAGAAGTTCGAGATGACGCTGAGATCTAGTAGGCTCTGAGGATGGTGTGATAAGCACCGAAACAGCTGTAAGCCGCACGAACTTACATAATTAACATGAGTAAGTCCGCTAGTTAATCAGTTACTTATGGAAATCACATTAAAAATTATAATAAAACACTCATTCCCCTACAGGTTTCTTTGTTCTCCGAACTTGAATCCCTGAAAAGGAAACAGAAAGGTAGCATCCAAATTTTAATCCTTGGGAAAGGAAAGGAAAAGATGACATTGTATAAACATGAAACATCAAACTACAAGTAAATGAAATTTATTGAGAAGCATAACCAAACTATGAAGCCAGCATCTCTTCAAGATTCTCTTCTATTAGATTAGTTCTCAAATCAGTTAAAATGCTGTCAAGTGCAGAAAAAGCACGCCCTCTGTCTACATTTCATGGTGGTATCCAGAGGGCTCGAATACAGTTTTTAGAAAATGTCCTGGGGTCTTCTTTAAATATAATGCATGCACAACACATAGATTTTCGTTTTTCACAGCTGAAGAGCCATGCTTTCAATATGATGAAACATAAAAGACAAACCCATTTTCGTACTTATTTTGAATATTTCATTGTCGAAAATAAAATAACGAAATTTCGCGACTGATGCATGTACGATTCAGTGATAATTATAAAATTGAATGCAAAAAATTTCCAAATTCGCAAAAAAAAAAAATGGAAAAAAAAGAGAAAAATTCGCGACAAATCGCAATTGTAAAATGTGTTTACAGAACGAGTCTTGTTCATACCTATAAAAATGTTAACTCTATGACTCAATTTGCAGAAATTCATGAAAAAATTATTCTCGTAAATTGGGTGTCCCTACATATTGCTTTTGAAACTTCCTTATACCCTTTTCCCATTGGAAATTGTCGCATTATTTTTATATTCTTATCATTGAGATTAGTCATACTCTTTATCGATTTTTTTTTTATTTATCTTCGTATAGTTAGCTATATTCTTCAGAAATTCTAGCTGCACTGCTATTTTTTAAAGGAGCATTGCAGTTCAGGTGTGTTACACTTCAAGTCAGAAGCGCACAGGTGAATACAATATCTTAAGAAGTGTGTATGAACATATTAATTCTGATGTACAATTTGTGGACATGCTGTGAATTAGTGAAATTACTATCATTTGTAATGTCAGTTCCAGTATCTAATACAGTAGAACTTGGTTATAACAACATCCAAGGGACCTTGAAAATTATGTTGTTATAAACGAGTGCCGTAGTAACCGAGATTCATATTATCAGTCTAGTGAGGTGGAAAATGAAAAATAATAAACATAATTAGTCTTATTTTAGATTTATGTATTCACTTTTAAGCATACTATGAACACAATAAAATACACGTACAATTATAAATACAGTATTCTGTGTTAAAACAGTTTGTTCATTACTCACCAAACTTATTTACTGAGGAGTGAAGTAATCAGTCATTTTACTCTGTTGTCTCCTACTTGCCCAATATACACTTTCTAAATTAAATTCTATGTTCATTATTTCAGTTGCAATTTCACTGCTCCCTCTCCTAGCTTCATACTCCCTCCTCTAGTTTCATAGAAATATTCATAATTCTAATGGCTTCTAAAGTGTCACTCACTTCTTTTAATGGCCATACTGCATTAAAATGCGTGCACTTCCTGTCGAAACTAACCGCATGCAGGTACCATTAATACCGCATGAATTCGGGCAGGTTACAATGGGATGGGGAATCTGCCTGCATTCCAGATGTCTATGATAGAAGGGAACAGTAAAGGATTTGTCAGATTTCAGCAAAATATTTCTTAAAATACTTTGGCTCTTAGAAAATTGTATTCCAAACTGAGGTTGAAAATGACGTTATATGCGAGGTAGACGCATATACGTTTGTCGTATTAAGCAAGGTAGGAAAGCATATGTCTTATGGGGAATTAGTTGGGACGACAGAATATTTGATGTTATAGGCGAGGTGTCGCACAAAACGAGGTCGCTATAACCAAGTTCTACTGTACTTTCTGTGAAAGAATTTTCACTTTACTCGGTCACATCTTGACATATAACAGAACAAATTGTCTGAAAATCTGATCAAGATAGAGCTGCGAGTAAAAGTTAATTTTAGAGTACCATGTCCTGAAATTGTTCACTATCTTTATCATTTCTGCAGCAAAAAGTGAAAACAAATAATGATTTAAGACGGTCTAGTGAAAATCCTGAAATCAGAGTTAAAAATAAAACAACATTTTTTTTTTCAAGGAGATTCTTTTAAACTAAAATCCCATAACATAATAATATGTGAAATGGTCTATATCTTCTCATTATTATTCTCATTGTTGTACACTACCGTACTTAAATTTTACGTAATTCAGTACCATAACCATACAGTACTACTTGAATATATATGATAAACATTTTATTTTGATGACTAAAATTCTGTTTTTACTGGGAGAAGTGAAATAGTCTACACAGGTAGGCCTACATTTCTTGGGAGTCAGAACGAGTAATGAATAAACTGGACTTACTGTATCGAATCTGTATGTGAAGAAGTTGGTAGAAAATGTCTGACTACACGAAGTTCAAATTTCCATATATTTTCTCAAAAGTGTGATCTTTTATTTGTCTGCAGAAACTTCACTTGCCTCCAGAACTTCAAGAAACAACACAACGAGAGCAAGATGATCTGCCATCTGTGAGAGCTATGAGTTGTGGTGGTGGAGGCACGAGAAATCTTCTCGACTTCTGATTCATCCTTTCTTGGTATAGGTGAGAGATTGCTATATAAATTATTTTCAAAAAGAATGTGCCTAATAACGATTATGAAATCGATTGCAGTGAAATGTTGATTTTTAATGGAAGTAAGTGTAAAAGAACATTGTGCTCTGAATTGTTTAAGAAATGTCAATTTGCTGAATAAAAAGCAAAAACTCGCTATACAATGTTGTTATACAGAATGTGTGTTTTATGTAAATAATACATTTTATAATAATCAGAAAGACATACATTTGTAATCGCATTGTTTTCATTAATATATATTTGTGCCTTCCTTCCTAAGATTTAGAGACAATTAATATTAGGTACCCTTCACAAAACTGGCTTCATTTATACACCGACGGACTCTTGATCTCCAGGGAACAAGGTGCCGGTGCAGGTGTTACGTGCTGTATCTTCTCACTTTGGATATGGAACAACAAGCTTTGATGAAGAAATCATTGCAATAAGTGAAAGTCTGAGGAATCTTTTATGCCACATCAATCAATTAAAAAATGCAGTTATATTGTCAGACTCCAAAGCAGCTATTTTATCAATAGTCTCTAGACATACACATTCATCTCAAACAGCAGAAATAACAAAAATGCTCTCTCAATAACACTCAATGAAAGAATTTTATTCTAATGGATACCATCCCATTGTGGAATCCTGGGAAACGAGAAAACGGATGCTTTAGCAAAGAAGGGCAACACTGCTACTTACAGATATGTTACTAAATCTGCGTATTACGCTGTGAAAAGATTTATTAAATCTACATACTTAGACTTCAAGAAACAAAATTTGATAACACAACCTCAAAGGAAAAAATGGAACTCTCTGCATCATAATCCACAGTTAATTCCCGATTTACCACGCAAATCGTCTGTAGCTGCATTTAGATTGGCAACAGGCCATGATTGTTTGGCCAAATACCTGCATAGAATTGGAATATATCAGTCCCCTAACTGCCCATTGTGCAACTCAAACCAAGAAATGGATTCGGAACACCTCAAAATCTGTGCTTCAGTGGCTGACCATGATAATATCTTTGAAAAATATTGGAGTGCAAGAGTCAAATGACTTTATTGTCAAACGCCTGGCATTAGAAAACAACAACAGGTTTTCTCTGACTAGTCTAGGATGTATTTGCAAATTGTTTTTAATACGAGTATGTGTTAATTCCTTTTTTTTTTTTTTTTTTTTTTTTTTTTTTTTCCAGAAGTGAAATACTACAGCTACTTCTTCTTTTTCTCCTCCTCCTTTTTATCTTCCTCCCATGCTGTTACGACTCTTGAAAAGACATTAACTAAATCCATACCTATTTTTTTTTTTTTTGGAACTTATAGTAAATATCCACTTTGGGAGTCCCACGTTGTGAGTTCTGCATGACACTGAACTAACTTAAGTACTCGTATACTCCATGTCCATATAGAACCTCAATTATTTTAATTTTGGCACTGTAAAGACAGTAATTATGATAGAATATTGCTGTTTGGTTTATTGGATACAAAAACTCAGTAAGATTTGGTCGAAAATTATTTGATGAAAACTTAATTTTTGTGTGTTTTTATGTGAATATTTGAAAATATGTGTTTACATAAAAAGAAATTCAAAATTTGTGTTCTTATGTGAAATAAAATTTAAAACTAGTTTCTATTACAGTCCAAATAAAATATTTATTTACCTAAGAATCCTAGCTTTATATATAACATTACAAACTAGTGGAACATGTAACATAGTAATTTCATTTAATAGTCACTTAGGCTGTTCTCAGCATGGATTTGAATCCTGCTCGAACCAATTACATGGTTGCGATTTTTTCGATTTTTTCGGGGTTTCTACAGACAAGACGAATGTCAGGTAATCCACTGACGAATCCTGGGACTCCTCTCGCCAAAAACCATCTTGCTGTCGAAGATTCCACTGGCATTAGATAGCTGTGCACTTGATGCAATGTCATTAAATAATTAACTGATGGAAGTTACTCATTTCTATGGTCTCACTTCAGAGTTTAAGTTCTTTGTTGTTTGGAGATACAGAATCATGTAACAGAGCAAATGGCAATGTTTTGAAAATTTTGAAGCTTGCTAGAACTTTTATCAAATGGGTTCTGGGTTCCTAGAGTTCTCTCCTTTGTATAAGAAGCTCTACTTTCTAGCACTACATTTATGAAGGTCCAGTGTTTGTATCAGTGTACACTTGCTGCACACAATTTATTTTATATACTATACTGCACATTACATGCAGATGATAATGATTTTTCCCCTTATTACATTTACTCAGATATATGCATGTGGAATGTATGATTATAAAAACATAATTTTTTTACATATTTCAGTATTCTACAGTACCGATACGTAACTAGTTTTGCCATTACTGGAACATGAAGTTTTACATCTGAACCATAATGGCCAAGTATGTAAGACCGGCTGCAAGTACCTGAAATAAAAAGACATTGAAACTTGTTACATCTCTCTCATCAGTCATACACATATCTGAAACCACTTTTTCTTTCTTCTTTAAATCGATTGAAATTTCATATGAGATTGAGTTTTTTTTTATAAAGAAGTATATTTCACAGCCATAACAAAATTACAAAACACCTCCACATATGCAGAACACATTACAAATGCTAAGCACACCCACAGAGACATCAGCACAGACATGGAAATACTACACATCCAACCAAAAAGCCAGAAACTAAACACACTAGAACAATATGAAATATACAGACACACAAAAACACACCCAAATGAAATTCTCAACACACAACTCAACTTCAAAACACACACACTCTTCGACTCTACACTATACCACAGGAACACACCCTCACAGGAAACAAAACAAGTGGCACCAAGACCAACAACGACCAGTTCTGAAGATGACCCATAAATAGGTCGAAACATGTAAACGAGGTACGTTGAAATTTAACACAGGAAAGTCTTACCATACATATTCCGAAGTAAATATTTATGCATAGGAGAAAAAAAGAAAAATTTAAAGTCTGATAATGGAGAAGAATTATAACCATCTATTGAATGCTCTTATTTGGGCACAAAGATAGACCATTCAGGAGATAATACAGTGGAAATTAAAAACAGAATTACACAAACAAAACAAGCAATAAATGCTCTAAATTCTATTTGGTGGAGCAAAAATATAAAAAAAATAAATAAATAAATAAAAAATTACAAATATATAAAACCATAAACCAAAGTATCCTAACATATGGAGCTGAAGTTTGGCAAATTCCAACCAGGAAAACAAAAAGGATTTTAAGTACAGAAGTGGATGTCCTAAGAAGATCAGCTGGGAAATCTATAATGGAAAAAATAAGAAATAGACGAATAAGAGAAATTATGGAAGTGCAAAACGAGCCAGACATTATACGAGGCCTGTCTAAAATGTATCCGACCTTAAATTTTCCCGCGCAAAGTAGTGATTCTAAGGCGGCGCCACTGTGCACAGTGGAAGGAGGAACCGTAATGCGCATGCTTGAATTTTTTCACCACATTCACTTGTGCCAGTCACTGGCTGGTGGTCGCCAAGTAAGGTGCTGTTCTAAGTGTTTGTCGGATTTAGTTTTCTCGCAAGATGACTGAACGAATTGAGCAAAGATACTGCATCAAATTTTGTCAAAAGCTTGGTGATTCTCAAAGTCAAACAATTCGTAAGATTCAGCAGGTGTTTGGGGAAGATACGATGGGTGTAACACAAATTAAGGAGTGGTTCAACCGATTCAAAGATGGCCGCACATCAGCGGAGAGTGAGTAGCGTTGTGGCAGGCCCCAAACTTCTCGGAGTGCAGCTGTTGTTGAGAGGGTGCGAAATTTGGTGATGGCAGATCGTCGTTTGACCGTGCAGGAGATTGCCGAAGAGGTTGGAGTGAATAAAGATTCTGCACATGCAATTTTGCGTGATGATTTGAACATGAACCGAGTGGCTGCGAAATTCGTGCCCAAGTTGTCCCCGGAACAAAAAGACCTCCGTCGTGACGTTGCACAGGACCTTCTGGACACCGGCAACACTGATCCTGGGTTTCTGAACACCGTGATAACTGGAGATGAGTCATGAGTGTATGGGTATGACCCAGAAACAAAAAGACAGTCGTCGCAATGGAAGCATCCCGAAGAAAGCGCGGCAGGTGCGAAGCAAAATCAAGGTGATGCTGACTGTTTTCTTTGATGTCCGTGGAATTGTGCATCACGAATACGCACCGGAAGGACAAACGGTGACAAAGGAGTACTATCACAATGTTCTCCGGCGACTCCGTGATGCAGTTCGGCGCAAAAGACCAGACATGTGGACGGTGAACAACTGGCACTTGCATAACGACAACGCCCCCGCACATTCATCCCAATTGATCCACACTTTCTTGGCCAAACATGGAATTACAACCGTTCGCCAACCTCCCTACTGTCCAGACCTGGTTCCTTGCGACTTCTGGTTGTTTCCAAAATTGAAGACACCACTGAAAGGATCCCGTTTTGAGAGTAGAGAAGAGATAATGCGGAACGCGACGACGGAGCTGAACACCACTCCAAAAGAAGACTTTCAGAGGTGTTTCCGGCAGTGGAAGGATTGGTGGGCTAAGTGTGTGCAAGCACAAGGGGCCTACTTTGAAGGGGATTAGGGTCCCAACCCCGTCAGGTATTTGAAATATTTTTTCTGGCTAAAGGTCGGATACTTTTTAGACAGACCTCGTAGATATAATAGAAAGGAAAAGGTTACAGTGGTATGGCCATATCAGAAGAATGCCAGAACAATGATTACCAACAATAATTATGGAGTGGATACCACCAGAAAGAAGGAAAAAAGGACTATTAAAGAAGACTTGGATGGAGGGCATACTAGAAGTTATGGATGCTAGAGGATTATAGCCAGGTCAGTGTATGAACAAAGAGGAATGGCGTTTGGTTTCCGCCTAGATCATATATAAAACAGATTGACCAAGCTTATATTAAATTTAGACGCAACTGGAAAATAACGGACGCTATGCGTCGCTAGTGTCGAGAAATGAGCTTGCAATAACAAACACTAGATGGCAGAGTACCTGGTTAGTACATAGAGTAATACGACTGTGGGATGACTTTTTTACGTCATGCCACCTCCAAATTTCTTTCTCATTGTAATGTGAGGTTATGTTACAATAAGACTTTGATGTGTCGCTAAATTGTAGTATACAGAAGCTTGTTTTACCCAAATTCATCAACACACATAGATGACATTTTGGTACATGGCTGATATAATGTTGTTTGCGTTCAATATATAATCTGTCATCATTTGATGTACGAAATCTAATTGTTTTTAATTTTCAGTATACAATACCTCCCTAGCAACAATTATCACAAAATACTAAAAAGAGCAGATTTGTCTGCGTTTGTTGAATGCACATCATGATGCTCACGAAAAGGCACTAATTTATTTTGTGTGAACAAGATTACAATTTTTGAATATGAAGGAAAAGCAGGTATCCCTCTTCTGAAATTTATCCGAAAGGGGAAGAATTACAACTCCCTCCCCCCAAACATGTTTCCTCTTTTCTAGGCCTATATGTTTGCATTTTACAGGTGTATTATATGATGCGATATGGAAGCAGATAAATAATAAATGTACGTTTCTCGTCCATATGAAATTCAACGTGTTCATAACGTAGACCTGATACAGTGCTTCATGTAGGCTACACAGCTGGCAGTGTTCTTTTTACGAATAAGCGGTCGTACTAATCATTTTCTTTTCATCTGAACTATTGCTAGAATATGCGTTTGTGTTTTTATTTGCTCTGTATGTTGTTAAATAACTACTGAACATCATCTTTGGTTAACAAATTGTTCTAGTATTCGTTTTATATCAGTCTTACGGTATTGAATTATGTCCATAACGTGGGCGAGATATTATCAGGCTGGAAAATTCGCTCTGAATGCATTTTTTTTTACACAATTTTCTAATTTTCAGCAGATTTACGATACCCTGTGCGGTTTCTCTGCCAATGCAGAGTTAATTGCATTATACGGTAATTCTGTTATTTTCCTGACACTTTTATATCCGTTCTCAAACGTACTGATTTAGATTCTTTACCCTACTGTAGGTATTTTGCTCTCTACAAATCATCGTTAGTCAAATGAAATAGCCTATAATAGTTGTTTGCAACGAATTAGTAGACAACCTCAATCCCTCCTGACCGCCTCCCTTACGAATTTCTTTCTCACTTTAATCAAATTTACTTTATACTGGTCCTTAAATTACTGAAACTAGTGCTGAGGTAGTTACGGTGATTTCTGAAGTGAAAATCGTTCAATTTATAAGGGTGAAATCAAAAATAACTTTTGTAGCCTTTCCTTGTCCTTAATTGGAAATTTGAGTAACTTCATATGACGACAATATTTCTTCCTTCTAGAGTTAACATAATCGCAGATGGGCATTTCTAAATGAAGTTTGTTACACAGAAACCTTTGAGACAATATTGACACTTGAAGTTCTTTATATAGTTCATCTATAAGAGTTAAATTAGCGCTGAGGTAGTTTCCTTCATACTCAGCTTATTCACCTTACATACATGAGTCTGTAACAGGTTAGGTTTGGTCAGTGCTGTCATGGTAATTTTTTTCTTGGCCATACACCCCACCCCTTGTTTTCTCCCTTGAAATATATTTTACTCTCCTCTCTCTATTTCTCCAATTGTCATTTAATTATTTTTTTTAATATTAAGGAAGAAGTAAAGAAATTGTTTTGTTTTACAATTTAATTGTACAAGTTTGATTTAAAGAATACACCATGTAGCACCACCATAGATGCACACTTGTCTCGATGAATCTTGGAGTGTATATTTGCAGCACTTCTTGTTTTTCAACCATTATTTTATATAATTCTGGATTCCAGTGCTGAAGAGGTGGATAATTTTTGTTTATGAACATCAAACAAAATAGGCGGTAGGTACAGTAGGAACAGGAAGAGATGATCTAAGATCTGTATAGATCTCCACGTACAAAACTTAGGCACCCATATGCCGTATGGCTCCTTACAGACAAAATCTTCATTTCCCCATACGATTAATTAAAAAAAAATTGTAGGTTCCATACGATATATGGCCTCGTGTGGCCTCCATGACAGCACTGGGGTCAGTTAGTTTAGACACTTTTACACCTTGCATATACAATCAAATGCATCTCCACAAAAAATTCCTTGTAAATTGAACGGTTTTCACTTCAGAAATCACAGGAACCCCTTCACCCAGGTAAGTAGTTAGCAGTTAATCATTTCAAAGCTCTTGTTATATTATGAAATAGCATCACACAATGCTGCCAAAATAAATGTTCCCAGTGTTAAAATTACAGAGTGTAAATTTCGCTTAGGACAGTTTTTGCTCTGGAAAATTAAAGGAAACAAACAGTATATCAAACCAGCAGCTGAGACACAAAGCACCTGAAATTCGAAAGTGGTTAAAAATTTTTATATTTCGTTCTTTCTTATTTATCAGCAACAGAAGTATCAATATCAGATTTTTTGCAGATCTAATATCAGAGGCCCCTCCTATTAGAGAATGTTTTGAATATTATTATATTCTGGAAAACTACATTGGCACATCAACCTCCCCATCCCCCCGCCTGAATTCTGGGCTGAAGCACGAAAATTTCGAAATGTACAAACTACAGATGCTGCAGAATATTACCACAATGGTCTTCAGCAAGAATTTTGTAAGACATATCGAAATATCTTCATGGTCATTATATGTATTAAAATAAAACATATACTACATGTGAAGTACCTACTAAAAATGAGAGAAATAGAAATGGGAAGGACAATAAAAAAAGTGGAATGGACAAACACTAAGAAACTATTCATCTTGAATCAGTATGAACAATAGGACACTTTTTTTTGGTGTTAGTGATATAGAATATGAAATTAAGTTGCATCAATAAGTTTTTCGAGTTTAGCATTACTTTAAGTATTTATTGTCCCCTTGTTGGAAAGATGGAATTACTTTGTTTGAAACTTGATGAAATTTTATTGTACCTTAACTCAATTTATTAAGGTACAATAAAATTCAAAATAATAACTGCAGGCCATTTTAAAATAAATCTGTTGGATGTAAATTATTTCTTAATTTATTAGGACCATAAAGGTATTGTTACAAGCGATAGATTGAATCATTTTTATCTTAATAATTTAATGTAGGATGATTATTTCGGGAATTGTTATGCTCTAAATTGTGAGAATATTTAATACTTTTTTAAAATATAAATTTGGAATATGTTTCCAGTTAGTAAAGAGTAATTCAGAGAGACAGAGGTCTCAAGCATATTTATTGACACATGCCAGAATTATTAAATATGAAAAAAAGAGTTCTTGCACTAACATACTGTTTATAAAGTAACCAAATCTTAAGAAATACAGTATATGTACTGGTATTCTATATAAAGGCATAGGAGTGAATATAAATCTGTTTTAAGGAATTCCTATTTAATATTCCTGCTACAGGAACATGACAAAATAAATACAACGCAGCATGGAAGCTAATTCAACTCTTATCGAGTATTGTTGATGAGATGTGTTATGAAGGTAGACCGAATCATTCAATATAAATGTATAAATAGGACGAATAATAATAGATTAATTTCAGTGTATGTAGTATCAAAACTGAAAGCGGTAACTAGTCTATGAATGATGTCTTAACAAGTATAAATAAAATGGACTCTTGACAAGAGACACACATTTGGCTTCAGTAATAACTAGGGCTTCAAGGAATTTATGGTAGCTCACCTGTCAGGCAAAACTCTGAATAGTCAGCATTGTCGAACTATAGAAGCGCGATTAAAAAGTATTTTTTTCCCCACCCATTACATATGATTGCTTTTTTCAAGTCCCGGTAATAACGTTATTAAATTAATTATTCCACATATTTGGGTGGTGCCTTTCTTTGTTTCTGACATAATTTATGAGAGTTTCTCTTTTACACTTCAATAGAGAAATACAACTTTCAGTGGACAATGAACGTGTAACTCTAATGGAACTCTAAGAACCACAGCATTAATGTTTTCTTCTTTTCTTTCATGCCCTTTAGTTTTTGTTGCAGATAATATCATGCTATTGGATAATTATACATGCACCTTTCTAATAAAATTGGCATATATTTCACTGGTCTCAGAAGTAAAATTAAATGTATAATAGCTTCTCGGTGCAAAATATTTACTAAAAATTATTGTACGATTTGAATAAAAATGTCACTTCTCAGGCAAGGTTATTCGTGGATGACTGTATAATATACAGAAAAAATTAGTGATAAATCTTATATCACCGCCTTGCAAAACTAGCTTGATGTTATTGAAAACTGGACTACAACAAATAAAATTAAAATCAATGTGAGCAAAAGTAAATCAATATGTATCCTTCTGTAAAACACAAAATTAAATTCGTCTCATATACCAATTAAATGGATCACCAGTGTCACAAGTAAACACTTAGGTACTGTATATATTTTAGTAACAAACTGGTTGAAATAAGTCACTAATATTACAAGGATAGCCTGGAAAACACTACATTTCTTTATGCGTATTCTTATGAAAGCTAACCGAAAGTCAAAAGAATTAATGTACATAACCCATGTTCGGTCCACTGCTGTGGAGTAATGGTAGGCACATCTGACCGTCAAATGAGTGGGCCCGGGTTCAAATCCTGATTGGGGCAAGTTACCTGGTTGAGGTTTTTTCCGAGGTTTTCCCCAATTGTAAGGCGAATGTCATGTAATCTATGGCGAATCCTCAACCTCATCTCGCCAAATATCATTTCACTATCATCAATTCCATCGAGGCTAAATAACCTAGTAGTTGATACAATATCGTTAAATAATCAATTTAAAAAAAGACGTCAGATAAGCAGAGGAAGTTACAAAAGCTTGTAGTGGCGTCTGTGTTGTTAAAAAAAGGGAAGTACTACAAATGGCAGAAAAAGTGGATAGCCTATATTGATGTATTTGTTACGTGACATTACACAGGAGATATCACCACATATAGTTGTAAACAACCGTGGATATTTTAAATCTGAAAGTGTACTTTAGTGTAATTTTTTTTGGGGGTTATTTTACGACGCTGTATCAACATCTAAATTATTTAGCGTCTGAATGATATGAAGGTGATAATGCCGGTGAAATGAGTCCAGGGTCCAGCACCGAAAGTTACCCAGCATTTGCTCGTATTGGGTTGAGGGAAAACCCCGGAAAAAACCTCAACCAGGTAACTTGCCCCGACCGGGATTCGAACCCGGGCCACCTGGTTTCGCAGTCAGACGCGCTGACCGTTACTCCACAGGTGTGGACACTTTAGTGTAATCAAGTGTTGCTTTGTATAATAAGAACTGTAGGCACAGTGTATACGGTAAATCTCTATATGCATTTGAAAAGATTAGTAATCAACTTGACAGAAATGTTCGTGTGTCACAATATAATTTGTAATATTTTATTTGTTAATGGCACTGTTATTTTTATTAAAGTATGCGATTTAGCAGTTACATGTACTTCACAAATGTCTTAATTGTTTCAAAAACAACTAAATGCATTTATGACATTTGGCACAATAATATGAACATTTTCCATTTTGGTAATAAATTAAGTGGCAAGAAAATGTTCATGTGTCACACCATATAATATTTAATATTTTTTACATTATTAATTATTCCCTTTCATTATGATTTTCCGTTTATATTTTGGAATGCTTACGTTAAAAAACAGTGATGTGTCTTTCATGAACTCCTAAGTATTTGATTAAGTATCCTGTGAAGATCATAGTTACTTCGAAAATGTTACGTGTGTGACTATGGAATGACCCATCAGTATTGTTAGTATTGTTACAAATTACAAAACCTGAAACTGTTAGAATGGGATCAGGAGTAGTGACAAAAAATGTAATGTTGTAGGCCTACATCAACATGACTATTTTAATCCAGTTTCTAATAGTTTTTAAGGTTTGAAGGCCTTTTGAGGTAAACAGTATTGAACATGTGAGGGAAGGGCTATTTCTTGGTAATGGATTAGGCCTGTATATTTTATAATATTATTAACTATATATTGTTAAAGTACCTAGTAAATATCGTAATATGTATATTATATAATACTGTAAACGAGACAATATCACAGGCTGCAAACTAGATTATTCTTGTTTTTGTATAATTATACGAACATGTCTGAAATAAACAAGACTACCAATGTTTAGGTTAGGATAGGATTACTTATATATTGTAATCAGGCTATATGCACAAATTTTCCAATATACTACTATCATAACTAAATAGGTAATGTTAACATTAATTTTCATAAGTTGTTGTGGTGCAAATTAAAATAATTCAAAGTAAAGTATAACAAAACTCCGACAACATTATAATTATGAACGTCAAATTCTCTTATTTTATTTATTTTTCAGTGTTTAGTCCCTTATTTCCCATTGTTCTTTGGATTTATCATTAGTGAAATATCAATTAACGGATAAATTATGTTATATACTCAGTTGATAATATAAATAGTATTCACGACAAATATATAAAAACAGAAGAGATAACGAATCATAATTTAGCCCACCGATAACTTTATAACATGGTCTAAAAATTCTAGGTAGATTGGCTTTGCGTGAGACTCTGCATTGTGTTCTATTCAATACAAAGGCGTACTTTATCTTATCTCTCCGCTTCGCCCACGTGACAACTATAATTAGAACTCCCTCGTTCCGAACTTGCCTAGGTCATATAGGCCAATAATATTTATCCATGGCCTAGATCATATATACTAACAGATAGCTCTTTTATATAGGCTTTAGGGTTTGCAGTCGAGGCCGGCTTGATGTAGTTCAATAATCGTCAACAGATGGCACAACGACCAACACCATCACGAGACACGAACTCTGAACCGGTCTGGTCGGTCTAAATCGATTATTTCCTGCTTACGAGATTATCTCGTATGTACTGTCGACAACTGATGACCATGGATAAATATTATTGGCCTATATGACCTCGGCAAGTTCGGAACGAGGGAGCTAAATATAGTTGTCACGTGGGCGAAGCGAAGAGATAAGATAAAGTACGCCTTTGTATTGAATAGAATGCAATACAATCTCTCGGCGCAAAGCCAATGTACCTATATAGAATATAGAATATGTAGACCATGTTATAAAGTTATCGGTCGGCTAAATTATGATTCGTTATCTCTTCTGTTTTTATATATTTGTCGTGAATATTATTTATATTATCAACTGAGTGTATAACATAATTTATCCGTTAATTGATATTTTACTAAGATAAATCCAAAGAATAATGGGAAATAAGGGACCAAACACTGAAAAATAAATAAAATAAGAGAATTTGACGTTCATAATTATAATGTTGTCGGAGTTTCGTTATACTTTACTTTGAATTATTTTAACTTGCACCACAAAAACGTATGAAAATTAATGTTAACATTACCTATTTAGTTATGATAGTAGTATATTGGAAAATTTGTGCATATAGCCTGATTACAATATATAAGTAATACTATCCTAACCTAAGCAATAGTAGTCTTGTTTATTTCATACATGTTCGTATAATTATACAAAAACAAGAATAATCTAGTTCGCAGCCTGTGATGTCTCGTTTACAGTATTATATAATATACATATTACGATATTTACTAGGTACTTTAACAATATATAGTTAATAATATAAAATATACAGGCCTAATCCATTACCAAGAAATACCCCTTCCCTCACATTTTCAATACTGTTTACCTCAAAAGGCCTTCAAATCTTAAAAACTATTAGACACTGGATTAAAATAGTCATGTTGATGTAGGCCTACAACATTACATTTTTTTGTTACTACTCCTGATCCCATTTTAACAGTTTCAGGTTTTGTAATTTGTAACAATACTAACAATACTGATGGGTCATTCCATAGTGACACACATAACATTTTCGAAGTAACTATGATCTTCACAGGATATTTAATTAAATACTTAAGAGTTTATGAAAGAGACATCACTGTCTTTTAACGTAAGCATTCCAAAATATAAACAGAAAATCTTAATGAAAAGGAATAATTAATCGTGTAAAAAATATGAAATATTATATGGTGTGACGAACATTTTCTTGCCACTTAATTTATTACCAAAATGGAAAATATTCATATTATTGTTCCAAATGACATAAATAGTTGTTTTCCAAAGAATTAAGACACTTGTGTAGTACATGTAACTGCTGACATACTTTAATCAAAATAACAGTGCCATTAACAAATAAAATATTACGAATTATATTGTGACACACGAACATTTCTGCCAAGTTGATTACTATTTTTTTCAGATGCATATCGAGATTTATACACAGTGCCTACAGTTCTTATTATACAAAGCAACACTTGATTACACTAAAATACACATTCAGATTTAAAATGTTCTTGGTTATTTACAACCATATGTGGTGATATCTCCTGTGTAATATCATGTGCTGAATATACCAATATAGGCTATCTATTTTTCCTCCCATTTGTAGTACTTTCCTTTCTTGAACATCACGGAAACTTTAAATTCATCACCACAAGCTTTTGTAACTTCCTCTGCTTATCTGACGTCTTTTTTTTAAATTGATTATTTAACGATATTGTATCAACTACTAGGTTATTTAGCCTCGATGGGATTGGTGATAGTGAAATGATATTTGGCGAGATGAGGTTGAGGATTCGCCATAGATTACATGACATTCGCCTTACAATTGGGGAAAACCTCGGAAAAAACCTCAACCAGGTAACTTGTCCCAATCAGGATTTGAACCCGGGCCCACTCATTTCACGGTCAGATGTGCCTACCATTACTCCACAGCAGTGGACCGAACATGGGTTATGTACATTAATTCTTTTGACTTTCAGTTAGCTTTCTTAAGAATACGCATAAAGAAATGTAGTGTTTTCAGGCTATCCTTGTAATATTAGTGACTTATTTCAACCAGTTTGTTACTAAAATATATACAGTACCTAAGTGTTTACTTGTGGCACTGGTGATCCATTTAATTGGTATATGAGACGAATTTAATTTTGTGTTTTACAGAAGGATACATATTGATTTACTTTTGCTCACATTGATTTTAATTTTATTTGTTGTAGTCCAGTTTTCAATAACGTCAAGCTAGTTTTGCAAGGCGGTGATACAAGATTTATCACTAATTTTTTCTATATATATTATACAGTCATCCACGAATAACCTTGCCTGAGAAGTGGCATTTCTATTCAAATCCTACAATAATTTTCAGTAAATATTTTGCACCGAGAAGCTATTATACATTTAATTTTACTTCTGAGACCAGTGAAATATATGCCAATTTTATTAGAAAGGTGCATGTATAATTATCCAATAGCATGATGTTATCTGCAACAAAAACTAAAGGGCATGAAAGAAAAGAAGAAAACATTAATGCTGTGGTTCTTAGAGTTCCATTAGAGTTACACGTTCATTGTCCACTGAAAGTTGTATTTCTCTATTGAAGTGTAAAAGAGAAACTCTCATAAATTATGTCAGAAACAAAGAGAAAGGCACCACCCAAATATGTGGGATAATTAATTTAATAACGTTATTACCGGGACTTGAAAAAAGCAATCATATGTAATGGGTGGGGAAAAAAATACTTTTTAATCGCGCTTCTATAGTTCGACAATGCAGACTATTCAGAGTTTTGCCTGACAGGTGAGCTACCATAAATTCCTTGAAGTCCTAGTTATTATTGAAGCCAAATGTGTGTCTATTGTCAAGAGTCCATTTTATTTATACTTGTTAAGACATCATTCATAGACTAGTTACCACTTTCAGTTTTGATACTACATACATTGAAATTAATCTATTATTATTCGTCCTATTTATACATTTATATTGAATGATTCGGTCTACCTTCATAACACATCTCATCAACAATACTCGATAAAGTTGAATTAGCTTCCATGCTGCGTTGTATTTATTTTGTCATGTTCCTATAGCAGGAATATTAAATAGGAATTCCTTAAAACAGATTTATATTCACTCCTATGCCTTTATATAGAATACCAGTACATATACTGTATTTCTTAAGATTTGGTTACTTTATAAACAGTATGTTAGTGCAAGAACTCTTTTTTTCATATTTAATAATTCTGGCATGTGTCATTAAATATGCTTGAGACCTCTGTCTCTCTGAATTACTCTTTACTAACTGGAAACATATTCCAAATTTATATTTTAAAAAAGTATTAAAATATCCTCACAATTTAGAGCATAACAATTCCCGAAATAATCATCCTACATTAAATTATTAAGATAAAAATGATTCAATCTATCGCTTGTAACAATACCTTTATGGTCCTAATAAATTAAGAAATAATTTACATCCAACAGATTTATTTTAAAATGGCCTGCAGTTATTATTTTGAATTTTATTGTACCTTAATAAATTGAGTTAAGGTACAATAAAATTTCATCAAGTTTCAAACAAAGTAATTCCATCTTTCCAACAGGGGGACAATAAATACTTAAAGTAATGCTAAACTCGAAAAACTTATTGATGCAACTTAATTTCATATTCTATACCACTAGCACCAAAAAAAAAAAAGTATCTTATTGTTCATACTGATTCAAGATGAATAGTTTCTTAGTGTTTGTCCATTCCACTTTTTTTATTGTCCTTCCCATTTCTATTTCTCTCATTTTTAGTAGGTACTTCACATGTAATATATGTTTTATTTTAATACATATAATGACCATGAAGATAAAATGGATTTGAGGGAGGTGGGGTATGATGATAGAGACTGGATTAATCTTGCACAGGATAGGGACCGATGGTGGGCTTATGTGAGGGCGGCAATGAACCTTCGGGTTCCTTAAAAGCCATTTGTAAGTAAGTAAGTAATGACCATGAAGATATTTGGATATGTCTTACAAAATTCTTGCTGAAGACCATTGTGGTAATATTCTGCCGCATCTGTAGTTTGTACATTTCGAAATTTTCGTGCTTCAGCCCAGAATTCAGGCGGGGGGAGGGGAGGTTGATGTGCCAATGTAGTTTTCCAGAATATAATAATATTCAAAACATTCTCTAATAGGAGGGGCCTCTGATATTAGCTCTGCAAAAAATCTGATACCGGTACTTCTGTTGCTGGTAAATAAGAAAGAACGAAATATAAAAATTTTTAACCACTTTCGAATTTCAGGTGCTTTGTGTCTCAGCTGCTGGTTTGATATACTGTTTGTTTCCTTTAATTTTCCAGAGCAAAAACTGTCCTAAGCGAAATTTACACTCTGTAATTTTAACACTGGGAACATTTATTTTGGCAGCATTGTGTGATGCTATTTCATAATATAACAAGAGCTTTGAAATGATTAACTGCTAACTACTTACCTGGGTGAAGCGGTTCCTGTGATTTCTGAAGTGAAAACCGTTCAATTTATAAGGAATTTTTTTGTGGAGATGCAGTTGATTGTATATGCAAGGTGTAAAAGTGCCTAAACTAACTGACCCCAGTGCTGTCATGGAGGCCACATGAGGCCATATATCGTATGGAACCTACAATTTTTTTTAATTAATCGTATGGGGAAATGAAAATTTTGTCTGTAAGGAGCCATACGGCATATGGTGCCTAAGTTTTGTACGTGGAGATCTATACAGATCTTAGATCATCTCTTCCTGTTCCTACTGTACCTATTTTGTTTGATGTTCATAAACAAAAATTATCCACCTCTTCAGCACTGGAATCCAGAATTATATAAAATAATGGTTGAAAAACAAGAAGTGCTGCAAATATACACTCCAAGATTCATCGAGACAAGTGTGCATCTATGGTGGTGCTACATGGTGTATTCTTTAAATCAAACTTGTACAATTAAATTGTAAAGCAAAACAATTTATTTACTTCTTCTTTAATATTAAAAAAAAATAATTAAATGGCAATTGGAGAGATAGAGAGAGGAGAGTAAAATATATTTCAAGGGAGAAAACAAGGGGTGGGGTGTATGGCCAAGAAAAAAATTACCATGACAGCACTGACCAAACCTAACCTGTTTACAGACTCGTGTATGCAAGGTGAATAAGCGGAGTATGAAGGAAACTACCTCAGCGCTAGTTTAACTGTTATAGATGAACTATATAAAGAATTTCAAGTGTCAATATTGTCTCAAAGGTTTCTGTGTAACAAACTTCATTTAGAAATGTCCATCTGCGATTATGTTAACTGCAGAAGAAGGAAGAAATATTGTCGTCATATGAAGTTACTCAAATTTCCAATTAAGGACAAGGAAAGGCTACAAAAATTATTTTTGATTTCACCCTTATAAATTGAACTATTTTCACTTCAGAAATCACCGTAACTACCTCAGCACTAGTTTCAGTAATTTAAGGACCAGTATAAAGTAAATTTGATTAAAGTTAGAAAGAAATTCGTAAGGGAGGCGGTCAGGAGGGATTGAGGTTGTCTACTAATTCGTTACAAACAACTATTATAGGCTATTTCATTTGACTAACGATGATTTGTAGAGAGCAAAATACCTACAGTAGGGTAAAGAATCTAAAGCAGTACGTTTATGAGAACGGATATAAAAGTGTCAGGAAAATAACAGAATTACCGTATATTGCAATTAACTCTGCATTGGCAGAGAAACCGCACAGGGTATCTTAAATCTGTTGAAAATTAGAAAATTGTGTAAAAAAAAAATGCATTCAGAGCGAATTTTCCAGCCTGATAATATCTCGCCCACGTTATGGACATAATTCAATACCGTAAGACTGATATGAAACGAATACTTGAACAATTTGTTAAACAAAGACGATGTTCAGTAGTTATTTAACAACATACAGAGCAAATAAAAACACAAACGCATATTCTAGCAATAGTTCAGATGAAAAGAAAATGATTAGTACGACCGCTTATTTGTAAAAAGAACACTGCCAGCTGTGTAGCCTACATGAAGCAATATATCAGGTCTACGTTATGAACACGTTGAATTTAATGTGGACGAGAAATGTACAGTTATTATTTATCTGCTTCAATATCGCATCATATAATACACCTGTAAAATGAAAACGTGTAGGGGGAGGGAGTTGTAATTCTTCCCCTTTCGGATAAATTTCAGAAGAGGGATACCTGCTTTTCCTTCATATTCAAAAATTGTAATCTTGGTCACACAAAATAAATTAGTGCCTTTTCGTGAGCATCATGATGTGCATTCAACAAACGCAGACAAATCTGCTCTTTTTAGTATTTTGTGATAGTTGTTGCTAGGGAGGTATTGTATACTGAAAATTAAAAACAATTAGATATCGTACATCAAATGATGACAGATTATATATTGAACGCAAACAACATTATATCAGCCATGTACCAAAATGTCATCTATGTGTGTTGATGAATTTGGGTAAAACAAGCTTCTGTATGCTACAATTTAGCGACACATCAAAGTCTTATTGTAACATAACCTCACTTTACAATGAGAAAGAAATTTGGAGGTGGCATCACGTAAAAAAGTCTTCCCACAGTCGTATTACTCTATGTACTTTTCAGGTACTCTGCCATCTAGTGTTTGTTATTGCAAGCTCATTTCTCGACACTAGCGACGCATAGCGTCCGTTATTTTCCAGTTGCGTCCAAATTTAACATAAGCTTGAGCGATCTGTTTTATATATGATCTAGGTCCATGGTCATCAATTGTCGACAGTACATACCGTTGCTTACGAGAATATCTCGTAAGCAAGAAATAATCGATTTAGACCGACCAGACCGGTTCAGAGTTCGTGTCTCGTGATGGTGTTGGTCATTGTGCCATCTGTTGACGATTATTGAACTACATCAAGCCGGCCTCGACTGCAAACCCTAAAGCCTATATAAAAGAGCTATCTGTTAGTATATATGATCTAGGGTTTCCGGAAGACAGCGACAGCTGTTATGGCACCAAAATGATTGATTTAAGTATACTGTTTGCATACTAAGCATTGTATATGATTTGCTACAAGCTTATATAAGAACAGATTCTCCCATTCTATATTTTAAAATCTACGCAAAGTAGGGGATTTAGTGCGGATCATGTGTATGACTTTAGATGCAGCCATTTACGTCTCCGCCTGCCAAAGCACTGTGCTAGCAGCTTGGGGCAAGAGAAGCCCAGGGCTCGAGTTTGTGGCAAACCTGTGGGAGCTATCATAAATGGCCAAGCTTGACATGATTATCATAGAAGATGGACCCCATTTATGACTTCACTGAAACAGGCAGAACATCCTGATTCTTTTTGATGATGATGACGATGAGGATGGTGATGGATAAGAAGAAATAGAAGTAGTGGTAGTGGCAGTAGTAGTAGCAGGAGAAGTAGTGTTAGTAGTAGTAGTAGCAGCAGTAGTAGTTATTTTTTTGTCAACATATTTTAGTTCAACTTACAGAAATTAATACTGGCATATCCATGTTGAAAAGGCCACAACTGGTAAACTTCACTTGTTCATTAGCCATGTGTGTTGAAAAGATCGTGAGCTGTTGAAAAATATAAATAAGTTAATTCATGTTGTGGTTGGTGAGGAAAATGCTCCTTTGCAATTGGTTTGTAATATGACTGCATTTGTTTAATTGAATGTGTAAATAAATTTCTTAAAACTATTTTTTCAGATCTCCTTCCCCCTCTCCTCCCCAAAATAGTTAAAATAGGTAGTTTCTAGTTTCTTACTAATGGAAATATTTATATTTTTTTAAATATACCTATCTTATTGTATTTACAGTATATATGCACATTTGAAAATTATCAATCAAATCAATCTTCTTAATGTATCCAGCTGTTTGCTGACAACATAAAGACCACTATAGTCCACTGTAGTCTATTCGGTTGTTGTTTTTCACGAGAAATGAGGGATATTTTGTTCGGTGTTCATTATACGAGGGGGATCCAGGAAATAACGACCGTTCGCGCATACCCGCCGCGCAGCTGACTCCCCTTCCTTGTTTGAAGGTCAACTGGCTTCCTTAACATGTGTTCTCATAATGTTGTGAGTACTGGTTGCAACAAGTCGCCATTGTGCATTTTGTGTTACTTCAAAATGAACGACGTGATTGATAATCCTGCCGACTGTGAGGTGAGGAGTGTGATTCGATTTTTGAATGCCCGACATTTGAAACCTGCAGAAATTTACCGGCAATTGAAAGAAGTGTATGGTGATACTGTAATGAATGAAAGAAATGTAAGAAAATGGTCCGAAATGTTCAACAATGGGCGAACAAATGTCCACGATGAAACTCGACCCGGACGCCCATCACTCATCACAGAAGACCTGAAGACTAAAGTGAACGACAGAATCTTGCAAGACAGGCGCACATCACTCGACGAATTGCATATTGCCTTTCCTGACATTTCTCGTTCTTTTCTTGGTGAAATTGTGTCGCAACATCTTGGCTACCACAAAATCTGTGCACGATGGGTTCCACGGCAACTGAGTGACCAACACAAAACTCAGAGAATGGCCTCAACATTGACATTCTTGATGCGATATCACACAGATGGAGATGCCTTTCTTGATCAAATTGTGACTGGTGATGAGACCTGGGTGTCTCACAACACCCCAGAGACCAAGCGCCAATCACGTCAGTGTTATCATCCCTCATCACCCAAGAAACCGAGAAAATTCAAACAGACTCTCTCAACACAAAAAGTCATGGCTACTGTCTTTTGGGATCGCAAAGGTGTTCTTTTGCTGGATTTCATGCCAAAAGGCACTACCATCAATGCAAATCGTTATTGTGAGACTTTACGAAAACTACGGCGAGCCATCCAAAACAAGAGGCGAGGAATGCTTTCGAGATGAGTTGTGCTTCTTCACGACAACGCCCGCCCGCACACTGCTGCTTCAACTCGAGAATTGCTGGATCAATTCGGTTGGGAAATCTTTGATCATCCGCCCTATAGTCCAGACCTTACTCCTAGCGATTTTCACCTTTTCACTAAGCTGAAAGACTTTCTGGGTGGTACGCGTTTTGGAAGTGATGAAGAGTTGAAGAAGACAGTGAACACCTGGCTTAATGAACTGGCGGCAGAGGAGTAGAACACGGGAATTCTAAAGCTAGTGAACAGACACGACAAATGTTTAAATGTAGGTGGTGATTATGTAGAGAAGTAAAGGAAGCTTCAGTCATGTAACAGACTTTGTTTTTTCAAATAAATATATATTTTTTTAATTATTACAACAAAACGGTCGTTATTTCCTGGATCCCCCTCGTAGATGCCTGTTGCTAGTAGCCAGAGTTGGGGTGTAGTCAATATATACTGCAGGGCTGTGTCTTCTGCAACTGGTACTGATGATTTTAATTTACTTCTTTTGTGGTTTATGGATGGACAGTATAGAAGAATGTGTTCCAGATCTTCATCATGATTATTGCACCACAGACAAGTAGGATTATCAGAAATGTGAAATCGGTGTAGGTACAATTGAGTGACAATGTGACCTGTTCTGGCTCTTGTTAAAAATGTTTGAACATGTCTGGGCAAGTTTTTGTACATTTCCAGCTCATTTGGTTTCTTTTGTACAGACTGTAAAATTTTTCCATTGTCAGAAGAGAGCCATTTGTTGATCCCTAGGTTTGTAAAATGAGACTTTACTGAAGCAAAAGCACTGGGTAGAGATATCACTTGAAGAGGTCTTGGTTGCAAATATGTTGCCTATTTTGCAATATTATCGACTTTCTCGTTTCAAGGTATACCACGATGACTAGGTATCCATTGAAATGTTATTTCCTTTTTGAGTTCTTTTAGTTTACTTAGTTGTGTTGGAAGATGAATAGTGTAATAGTGTACCAGTATTTCAGTGAATTATTGTTTTCTTTGTCCTGATGGCGAGTACTGGACTGTTCGACTCGTCATTCACCCATATGAAGCCAGTTATGTAGACCAATTTACCAACAGAGTCATTGCCCAGAGTGCACCTTAGGAGGCTGGTCTGCACTACACTCACGATGAGTTGAGATAATGGTTGGAGATTTGCTTGAATGCCATAGGGGAACTGGAAAAAGCCCTTGTGTTATCTAGGCTATAGACTTGCCCATCACAAATGATAATTTGGGGGTATGCTTGGAATCGATCCCAGGTCCATAGGATTTTGAGTCCAATGCTCTGGCCACCGGACTGCCTTGGTGGCTCATTGATTGATATTAGTTCAGTAATAAATTAAGTCCAAACACCATTTTTGTCATTTCGATGTAATTAATTGACAATACATTATGTCTAGAATAAAAGAATAATTATTATCTATTTATTTTCTACGTTATGTATAATAAAGAATTGCATCATATGCTATGGAAATTATGATCAGTGACTTTACTGTACCTCTTCCATGATATCTGGATGAAGAACTCTATATTTCATACTCTCCACTATAACAGATGTTCTTGATGCCTGAAATATGTAATGATTATTTGGAGTCTTATAATTTTATGAACGCTTTTTAATAAAATATACAGACAAAGATTACTTTTGTGCATAGCTGATATTACATGCCTAAAAGCAATCTCTTAATTTAATAGATTTAATATTCTACATTTTAACTATAATTTCTGTGATATATACATCTTGAATCACTTCGGAATGTGTATTACATGTCTTTCTCGTGTTAAATTCTATCGTACCTGGTTAACATGTTTCGGCCTTGTATGGGCCTTCTTCAGAACTGACAACATTACAGCATTGCTTACAGAACAAATAATACTCTACAAAAACATCTCAACACACAAACAACACAAACAAATACAACCACACAGGTGTATACAAACTCAAATGTAACACCTGCAACAACTTCTACCTAGGACAGACAGGCAGATCATTTCAAACACGTTACAAAGAACACATCACAGCCATAACAAAATTACAAAAGACATCCACATATGCAGAACATGTCACAAATGCTAACCACACCTACAAAGACATCAACGCAGACATGGAAATTCTACACATCCAACCAAAAAGCCAGAAACTAAACACTAGAACAATACGAAGTATACAGACACACGAAAACACATCCAAATGAAATTCTTAACACACAACTCAATTTCAGAACACACACACTCTTTGACTCCACATTACACTACACAAACACACCCCCCACAGGAAACAAAACAAAAGGCGCCAAGACCAGCAACAACCAGTTCTGAAGAAGGCCCATACAAGGCCGAAACATGTTAACCAGGTACGATAGAATTTAACACGAGAAAGACATATAATGCACATTCCGAATTTATATGAATTTTAAAATTGAAGATTTAAGGCTGATGTTTGTTTATTTAAATGTGTAGTGTTGTATGAAGTTTTCAACTGAAGTACATGTATACACACAAATTTTCTATTGTTATATCATAGTATGTAGACATAAATTTGGCTGCATACCTCATTGACTGTTGAAGAACATATTTTCAGAGTTATAAAGAGTCTGAGTATAAATGATGTGCTCCATATTGCCAGTGCAATATCGTAATTCGTCGATTCCTTGCCTTCAGCTATGGTGTACATATTTGTTGGAATTTGTATAAAACTGAGCATCACAACGAAAAATAATTGTGGACCGTAAGTATCATTGAGCTGTTGAGTTATTTCGCATAGATGTATATGAGCCTTTCGCAGTTGTTCCAAAGTATTTGGAAGTTGGCTTTCAAGAACTCGCACTTGATCTTTCAACCATTGACAGCCTTGAGAATTTTCTTCTAGCTTCTTCAGTTTTCCTGCACAGAGAAATAACCAAACATAAGTTTGGAAATGTCATGATAGAGACAAAGAGAGGAAATATTAAGATTTATTGTATCCTACTTCAGCTTTCACCAAAAGAGTTCGTACTTATTTTCACTTATCTATTTCTCCCTCCCTACACACACACACACATGCGCACAGGAGCCCTGAAAGCTTACATTGCAGCCTGAGGCTTATTCATTATTGTGTTTACAACTCTTACCATAGGGATGATTGTTGAAGACCATAAGACTGTATTCCTGTATTTGGTGCCATCTATCAGTTCAGTCTACGCAACACTCAGTTCGACGAAGTCCGTGTTTAACACGGTTTAATGACCTTCTATCTCACTGAGAGTTCTGCGAATTCCTCAGAATGACGATCAATCTTCTTAATGTATCCAGCTGTTTGCTGACATAAAGTCCACTGTAGTCTATTCAGTTGTTGCTTTTCACGAGAAATGAGGGGTATTTTGATCAATGTTCATTATAGATGCCTGTTGCTAGTAGCCAGAGTTGGGGTGTAGATACAACTGTTTAAAATAATTTAAAGAATAGGACCCCGTTAAGTAAGTAACTGTCATGTGATTTCCCCTGTTTTGACGACCGTGTGACATAACCACTTGGATGGACAGTAGCATGACAACATGTACGTCACAAAACTATTAACAATAAGTGAATCATAAAAGTAAAATCTGAAAAGGAATCAAAAGATGAAGCATGTAGTAACGGCTATTTCTAATGTAGGTATAACCCCTAAGAAAAATAAATTCAGGGGACTGAAATAAAGAAGTTTAGACTTTGATTTGCAGATGACTCCTAAATGTTGTGTTCCTGTGTGTACCAACAATTACCAGAGTGCTTTAAGTGAGTGTGTTATGCTACAGTTCTCAAATTTCCAACTGAAAAGGATGTTATGTGGCTAGAAGCTACTCGTATACCACGAAATGTCTTCACGCCAACAAAGCATTCAGTTGTGTGTTAAGTAAAGGATTTGTATCTAGTACATGTTTTTAGAGACAGAGAAGGAAATGTGCAAGAATAGCCCCGAAATAGATGTCTCTTAAAACAAGGATATTTCCAGGTTTACAGGAATGATTAGATAATCTTATTCTTCAATAAGAATGGACCCTGCTAATAGGAGGCAGAAGTACATTCAGAGATTTGAGCAGCAAGAAATTAAGTGGTTACAAATAGACGAAATTAATTCGTTTGATGAGCTGTGTAACATAGATACTTTAAAAAAGATAACAGGTGGATCATTAATGACGATAAATAAAGTTGAAATTAATGATGGCGAAATAAGTCTTAGGATCCAATGCCGAAAGTTGCCCAGCATTTTCTCGAATTGGCTGAGGAAAAATCCCATGAAAAATCTAATCAGGCAACTTTTCCCAACATAGGTTTGAACCTGGACACATGCTGATTAATTAATAACCCGGCACACTCACAATCACACTCGCATTCATACAAATTTCCATACTATAGACACCCGGGGAACTTTTCTTCTTCAAGAGCAGAGCCTGGGAATCGAACCCTTGAGAAATACTGACTAGAATTTATTAAAATTTTATATTTGATTTTAGATACATGATATTTTAATATTGTTTTACCTGATGATGCCCCTTTGGAGGGTGAAAACGTTCGTACAAATGTAAATATACATTTACATTTTAATGTGTTAAGCCATAAAGATTGAAAATAAAAGCATTAATATATCGATACATGTAACAATAAGATCGGCTTATCTGGTTATCAAAAATGAATTGTAAATTAAGATAAGATGTGTAATTCCTAAGTTATTGATTGTTGTCAGCTTGCCGGTGATAATAATACATCAATATTATTTTCTTTGCTTACTTTATACTTTATAAAGTACAATATACTCGTATTAAAACAATAATTATATTTTGTGAGGGGGATAGAAGTTATCCCTGCCAGAGATGCTAATATGAATTTATAAGAGGGGGATAAGTTTCCAAGAGGGTCTCACTTTATAGACCTCTTGGATATGGAACAAGTTTTGATGGAGAAATCATTGCAATAAGTGAAAGTCTCAGGAGTCTTCTATGCCACATCAATCAATTTAAGAATGCAGTTATATTGTCAGACTCTAAAGCAGCTATTCTATCAATAGTCTCTAAACACACACCTTCATCTCAAACAGCAGAAATAACTAAAATGCTCTCTCAGTATCACTCAATAAAAGAATTGTATTCCAGTGGATACCATCCCATTGTGGAATCCTGGAAAACGAGAATGTGGATGCATTAGCAAAGAAGGGCAGCACTGCTACTTACAGACCTGTTACTAAATCTACATATTACTCTGTGAAAAGATGTATTAAATCTACATACTTAGACTTCAAGAAACAAAATTTGATAACACAATCTCAAGGGAAAAAAATGGAACTCTCTGCATCATAATCCACAGTTAATTCCCGATTTACCACGAAAATAGTCTGTAGCTGCATTTAGATTGGCAACAGGCCATGATTGTTTGGCCAAACACCTGCATAGAATTGGAATATATCAGTCCCCTAACTGCCCATTGTGCAACTCAAACCAAGAAATGGATTCGGAACACCTCAAAATCTGTGCTTCAGTGGCTGACCATGATAATATCTTTGAAAAATATTGGAGTGCAAGAGGTCAAATGACTTTATTGTCAAACGCCTGGCATTAGAAAACAACAACAACTTTCCAAGAGGGGAGGGAGAATCTCCCCCATCCCCCCTCCCCGTTAATTCGCACCCTGTAAACATACCAAATTGAAGTAGAGTTATAAATTGTTTGCCCTGAGTGCTCTGTAATTTCACTGCAAGATCTAGAAATGTTAAGAGTTGAGTAGCAGTATTTGTACGCAAGCAATATTCAGACATTTAGGAAAATATAGTATGTTACTTTAAATATTATTATAAAGCTTTTGAAATTAGATTAATCACTAGGACATCTTACCTGCAAAACGCATATGCTGTAACTTTATATTTATTAGATGGTACCGCTGTTTTAAATAATAGCACAGACTGATAAACTGTGCTTCTAAAGAAATCGTTGACAAGTGTGATAAATCAACAAATAAGAAAGTCAGTGTGTTCTTCTGATTAGTTTCTTGATGAAAATCTCGAATTAGTCTGATTACAATGTACAGTAATGGATATGCGATTGATATAAGCAAATTAACATGAAAACTTTTGTAATGAATCTGGACTGGCACTGAGATGGCAGATTTGTCGAAATCGCAGAGTTCTTTGAAAAAATTCGCAAGTTGTGCTGCTTTTAGTAGAATGTTACCATTGATGACAGATCTAATTATGCATGTTGAAACTGGTTCCAAGTAGGGAGGGACGTGATGGGTTGTGTTGAGAATCATCAGATTATCATTAAAGAAATCAACTACTTCATAGCATGAAGCAATGCTTAGAACAATCCAGACGCAGATGTAAGCAAAGGCCCAGCGTGATGGTTGGTAAATGTTGGTACCTTTATGCCTTGTTAGTGGCATCGTGCCCAAAATCCAGCAGAGGTAATAAACAGGCAGGAAAGACGTGTTTGCATTTCTTCCACTGATTTTTATCTTTCCCATGTTAGTTGATTCTTAAATAGTTGAACTTATTTACGGATGACTTATGTCATTAACTAAATAACGAACAAAAACATACTAATCAGTTAATCACTGTTCACTTTAATTTCGTTGCTTGTTTTGCTCTTGCCTTTATACAACATAAAATATCCGTGAACTTTTCTGACGCAAAGACACGGTACGATTGAAACATTAAGGAATTGTAACCACATATTAAAGAGGAATACACACAAATGTGTCACTTTTGTTATTGATTTTAGTTCTCTTAGTACCAGAATGTGTTTATATAACTACGTTCCTTTGTTTTTTTTTTAGTCAGACTACAATAACGTGACATGCAACATTATCATTTATTACAGTAGCATTTCATATATGCTTTCTGCTCCCTCAGTTACTGTATTCATTTTCTTGGTATGGTCGATATAAATTCTTTGTCATTGTTTTATTGTTACTAAATATTTAACGATTTCACTATCATTTTATTTTCTAATACTGAAAAAGATTGGATGTGCTTTTCTTAAAATCTTTTTTTCAGAACAGAAGAAGAAAGAAACTCTTTCAGCTTTCCCAATAATGGGACTGCCTCATTGGACAAAGCATAACAGATCACAAAATATAAATGTGGGGAACGAACAAGAAAGGGAAATTAAGTACAGGAAGGATAAGAGCATACATAAAACAGGCCTAAACATAATAAACAAACGGATTAGACGTTCAAACAAAAGTACTTCTTCTTTAGGAAACAAAGTACAGGTGGTATTTTAAAATAGAAAGTGATCCTCTGATAGCAGTAAGGGAAACATCACGAATGAAGTCGTTGTTCAGCTGGAACTTCTTGCAGAAAGTGACGAAGAGGCGAGGTATTGTGCCCCTAGCGCCAACCATTAGCCCAACTACTTCAATGGAGGTGAGGTGATATTTCTCCAAATAGAATGGAACTGTGGGCTCATAAATCCTGCATTTTTCTGCGTGGACTTCAGCGGGCTGTTGTTCCTGTGCCTCGAACCTGATAGTCAGGTCGATAATGTAGGCGGATTTAGAGCCTGGTGGAATGGCAAGCATGTCAATTCGCTGACAGGATCCCTCTTGAGAGATGCCATGGACTTCATCATGTACAGTGAGACCTTTCTTCCTCAGATGTCAGAGCTAGGAAGAGCTAATTCTGTGTTACTATATTGATTTAAAAGGTATATGAAATAATAACGTAGGCTAATAATTATAATGGAGACAAAATTACAATTTTGATAAACATCTGAGGTATATATTGCATAGATATTAACATGCATATTTCAGTTGTAATAAGAAGATTGGATTGGGCCGGGCATGTTGTGAGAATGCAAGATGATAGGGTTGCGAAGAGAGTTTTTAAATTTATTCCGATGGAAAGAAGGAAGGTTGGGAGACCGAGATTGAGATGGGAAGACTGTGTGATGGATGACATCAAGACTTTGGATGTTAGAAATTGGAGAAGTTCGGCATTGGATAGGGAGGAATGGCGAAAACTTCTGAAGAAGGCCAGAGCCCATGAAGGGCTGTCGTGCCATTGATGATGATGATGATGATGATGATGATGATGATGATGATGATGATGATGATGATGATGATGATGATATTTCAGTTGTGACGCAGAAGATTGAAGAATGAGAATAAGAGCTAGTAAATTCTTCTACAATATAAGTAATTTGTAATCAAAATACATCCGTACCTACATTACCATACACTAACTCCATAACATAGCAACTTATTTAGTGATATATTTACACTGATTCATAATGCTTCTAAGTTATTCTGACACATTGATCAGACCACGCAGTTAGATTATCGTAAAGTTATACATATGCAATACAAATATTGATTTTGTAAACCAAAAATAAATGTAACCTTTTAAGACTTGAAAGTCCACTGCTGTGGAGAAATGGTTAGCACGTCTGGCCGTGAAACAAGCGGGCCGGGTTCAAATTCTGGGGGTTTCTGGGGTTTTGGACAGGATTTAAATTGAATTATGTTAGTTTTGTTACAGTTTAATACCAATTTATTGACTGAGAACCAGTTCCATATTTTGAAGAGAAATTTTATAACCCCTCAATACAACAATAACCTTGATTTAACGATGCATTTTCCCTAGCCCTCAGAAAATTGCTGTATCGGTTCGACTATTTTGGCAACAAGGCAAAGCTTCTAACTTTAAATAAAAATCAGACTTGTGTTCATTCTTGATGTCGACTTATTCTGCGACATTGAATTAACACTTGTACTTTCTAATGTGACACAAGACTGCAGATGACTTTCTACGACAGTGTAATTGATTTGTGACAACATAATGCCCTTTGTATGTTCGTCGGTAGAAATAAGTAACTGTACCAGGTCGCATCTGCAGTCACTGGGTGTGTCACAATAATTGTGATGTGTAGTAGGAAGCCAGCCTACCTGTGCACTGATCCGTGTATCCTCCTGCTTTTGATCTAATTCCATCCCACTACATAGGAATTTCCTTCCTGTCCATATCCCCCTCTCTACTTCTCCTTCCTCATCCTGGCTTGACCATCACCCTGCCTCCGAGCAGGCATTTCCCCAATACGCCTGAGGTCATTAGTGACAAAATACCAGCCAGTGTGTGTTTGTGTAGCACAGTGATAAAAGAAAGGAATGATGAATCATGAAGAAGTCCACAGAATTAAATATAGGAAAAGCTGTTCTTGTTTGCTGTAATCTCGTCTTTTTGGTGAGTACTATCAGTGGTACAAAAACGGAAGTGTTAGAGGGTATTTACCCCCTAAAATTCAAAGGGGTAAATAGTATAGTTTTTACCATCTTGTATCTGCAACCTCGTCTTTTTGGTGAGTATGCTCAGTGTCGCAAAAGCGGGAGGGATAAGGGGTAAGATTTACGCCCCCAAAAAATCAGAGGGGTAAATAGTACAGTTTTTACCTTCTTGTATATTGTAACCTCGTCTTTTTGTGAGTAGTCTCAACTGCGGGAGGGTTAGGGGAAAAGATTTATCCCCTAAAAATTCATAGCGGTAAATAGTATAGTTTTTATCCTTCTATGGGTATATAGGCCTAACTATAGATTTTACCCTTCTTTATAGTCAACATTTCAAGTTTATAATAATTTATGATTTCGGAATATGTATGATAACTTTCTTGTGTTAAATTTTAACGTATCTTGTTAACATGTTTCGACCTATTTTCGGCCATCTTAACGTACCTTGTTAACATGTTTCGACGTATTTTCGGTCATCTTAAAGTTGTGTATTATAATCGAGATGTATTTATAATTTCTTCAAAGTTACTTTACTATAATAATAAAAATAACAGAATTCAAAGCATTGCGACAGTCAAAGGAAACGAATGCTCGTTTTGTCTGTAGTTCGAAACACCACAATAATAAATTCAGAAACAGTTTCAATATTGTTGAAGTTGGGCGCTCAACGTACTGTTTCGCGTTTTATGTATTCAGTTAATTTATTTAGTACCTTATTGTTCATTTAATTAATTCGTTTAATAATGCAAGGTTTTGTTTTTTTATCGAAGTATTAATAATATTAAACTATTTGCTATTGTTATGAAGAAGTCTGTCATTAATTCCAAGATCACAAATTTGTTCGAAAGAAAAGGACGAATGGAAGACAACGGTAAGAATATAAAATAATATTCTTTACTTCTTTCTTATTAGAGCTGGACATTTTATAATCGATTACCGATTACACAAATTTATTGCAGTAACTATTGTCACCAGGGGCGGACACAGGATTTTTTTTCGGGGAGGGATTTGAGGAGATAGTAAAAATGGAGTAATGAGAAATAAGTTTATATACCCACAATTTGTTTCCGAGTCACAAACATTAATTACAAATTGGCCTGAGTAGCATAGTCGGTATAGCCTTCTGTGCTCGAAGTTGCGGGTTCTACCCCAACCCAGCTCGATGGCATTTAAGTGTGTTTAAATGCGACAGGCCTCATATCAGTCGATTTACTGGCATGTAAAAGAAGTCCCGAGGGAAAAAATTCCGTCACACCGGTGACGCTGATATAATCTCGGCAATTGTTAAATAAACCATAATTTTTTAAATTTTAACATTTACAATGACTGCAATACAAAAACAGTGACAATGACATTTACAGAAGAAGGCTACGAGGCTTCTTAGACATTTCCTCCAGTACTTCATGAGCTTCTACTTCTACATTTTTATGTATATACATCAAGGCCAGTCCATTTAATCAGTCTGCTCCCATCGTACTCCTCAAGTAAAGGTAAAGGTATCCCCGTAACATGCCATGAAGGCACTCGGGGCATGGAGGTAGAAACTGATGCTTTCCATGACCTCGGCACTAGAATGACGTGGTGTGGTCGGCACCACGCTCTGACCTCCTTTTTACCCCCGGGAAAGACCCGGTACTCAATTTTATAGGAGGCTGAGTGAACCTCGGGGCCATTCTGAAAGTTTGGCGACGAGAAAAAATCCTGTTACCACTTGGGATCGAACCCTGGACCTTCCAGTCCATAGCCAGCTGCTCTACCAACTGAGCTACCCGGCCGCCACTCCTCAAGTAAGTCTTCAAATACCGCAATGTTGAGAACGACCGTTCTGGTGTTGCTGTAGTTACAGACAACGTGCAGAAAAGTTTCAGCGCCTTGCGAGTGCAGGGAAAAATAATTTCATTGCACCTGTTCAAAGATGATATAAAAACAGTAGGTATTAGGTGAAGATTTTTCTGATCAAGGAAATTTCTTCTCCACATCTTCAATTCATTGAAGAAAGACTCTGGTGATGCATCAACATCATTGGGCCACTGATTTACTAAAGCCTGAAAAGCAGTTTCTAAATCTTCATCTGATGCTCGCACTATGTTTTAGGCAGAAAAGTTTGTATGGACTTTAGGATTCCCTTATGATTTAAAAACCTGTCCTTGAGCTGACTAATGAAATAGTCTAAGAAGAGAAGGAAAATTACAAGCCTAAAATACTCTTCATGACTCTCTGTCTTGAAGTAAGAACTCTGTTTTTGTCTTCCTGCAGTTCTCGGAATTTAACATTTTAGCAAAGAGAATTTACGTGGAAAACTCTCTAATTCCTACGTACATTCACAAATTAAAATTAATATAATTTTTGTTTCTTGTTTCGTATTTTTCTCAAAATTTCGGGAGGGGATATATCCCCTTAATCCCCCTCCTTGCATCCGCCCCTGATTATCACAAATGTGGAAAGGGCAAAAATAGAAGATTTAAGACAATATACATAATACTTCAAATATTGTTTTTTTTTTTCCATTTTTATTGTTTACAATCAGTTTTATAAAAATTAACATTTATTACAATTGTTTCAAGAAATATGTATTTCAAATCAACTTCACATTATGTAATTAACCCTTTTTTAATTAAAATTTGCATTAATGATCGGCCTTTGTTCAAGGTTTTGTTGTGATAGTGTACTCACTTTTGGACCATTTGTTATTGTGCAGAATGAAAATAGTTTTAAGCTAGTTGATAGTATAGCATAGTTAATCCCCAGCATAATATTGTGGTAGGACTTGTCATGAAAATTGCATACAATAAAATTCTTACCTCCTCCCCCCTCCAAACAAATTACGTTCTTGCGCCACTGAGACTCTTTTCAGTTATTTGAACTACCGTTAAAATGTATAGGATGAACCGTAAGCAATTTCATTAATTTTGTTCACATTGTTGCAGCTGTCAGGCCTGGCTCTGGTAGTACTTGGAGCACTCTTACTCACAGATGTACATCGTGTTCTTTTGTCTCGACTTTTGGGCTCTACTCATTTGCTCTCACATCCTCTTTTCTACTACATAGCTCTGGGGCTCATGGGTACAGGATTGTTGATTTGTGCAACTGGTGTTCTTGGTTTTTGGGCAACTTGCCTTCACAGTCATTGTCTCCTTGCGTTGGTAAGTAATTTTTTATCTTTAGAAAAGGTCTTCTGATGTTACAAAATAGTACATTATGCAACGAGCCTATAATGATAGTAAATAAGACGCGAGTATGTTTGTTTATGAAACGAGCGCAAGCGAGTTTCATAATTTTCATACGAGCGTCTTAATTACCATTATAGGCAAGTTTCATACGACTTTTTATGCTCGACCATATTTCTAATTTGAAATTATTCAGAAGTATTCATTTTATTCGCATCTGACTGAAGATCGGAAGTGACCTTGTGCATAGCTCGTAAGTTGTGAGATGTGCGCAGACGCGAAAGTATTGATTTTTTCCGAGGAACAATAATGTCATTGACCTTGATATAATTTAGAGAATAACATGAACTAATTTTGATATAACCTGGAAATTGATTTAGAATTGAAAAACGAGATGACAAATTGCATTTATTTGAATATTATTTACAATTAATGCTCATTATTATAGTAACAGAACATAACCTTCTGCGACAGTATTGGATTTCCAGCCTCCATGATGTTTCCCTCGTTGTCTTTCGACTGCATATCCGAGAATAATCGAAAACTTGAACTTTAATGAATAGATGTACTTTAATGACATGCATGAAAGGACTGCTACCGGTGTATAATTACTACATATTGGCATGGTCGAGCATAAAATCTATTTCGAAATTTTCGCGGAAATGTATATTTTCACCTTCCCTGATAGGTACCAGGAAAATGGTTATGGCATGCTCTTTATATGGCTGCCTATCTGTGTACAACAATTTCTCCTAAATCATTAGACGAGTTTGTTAATTTCAGTGTCTACGAGCCAATTTATTCTAGAGTGATAGAATCAGCTGATAAATGAGACAGATCTTAGTGTCTACGAAAAAAAAAGTTTGCCTAAGAGAAATTAATTATTATTCTTTACAGAATTAATTGTATTTTTCGTTGCGAGTTTTCTGTTTATGTTATTTTTCTTGTAAAGAAGTAGGTTCATGTCTCTTTTGTTTAAAAAGGTATATTTAATGTTATGTTACAGTTTCTTTTCCTTCTGGTTGTGTTACTACTGGGAGAAACTTCTCTGGGTGTCCTGGCCATCGTTTGTCCCGAGTACCTGGGTGTTACTGTTAGTATGTCACGACTGGCTGAATCTCTTCAGAGAACATACGGAGTTCCAGGAAAAGAACAGTTTACTGCTGCCATCGATCTTGCACAAACTAATGTAAGAATAACTTAACAAGTTTCATGTTATATACTGTAAAGAGTACGGAGGGGGAAAATCTGATAAGTTACGTTTTACTGTTTTTACAGAAGAGCAAGTTAAAAGTTTAAAGACCCATTATACTCTATTGTCTTTGGGTTATCATTCTTCCAAATTTCTTTGGTCTAATGAGGTTGTTATTCTGTACATTTAAATTACACAAATCTACAATAGCTGCTGAGCTATTACATGACATCTAAAACAGAAAATCGATAATTTTGGACTTATCAAGTTTTTCCCCTGTGCTCTTCATATATGAGAGCCTATATGCAAAAGCAATTAAATCCACTTGAGATTAATTTTGGATAAATCTGAGAAACTTGTAAAACCACGTCTTTTAAATATTTTCACGCATGTATATAAAATCCATTGGCATGTGGTGCAATTTTATGTGAAGGAAACAATAATACAATAGTACATTATGCAACGAGCCTATAATGGTAGTAATTAAGAGGCGAGTATGTTTATAAAATGAGCACAAGCGAGTTCCATAATTTTCATAAGAGCATCTTAATTACCATTATAGGCAAGTTTCATACGACTTTTTATGCTCGACCATATTTCTAACTTGAAATTATTCATAAGTATTCATGTTATTCTTATCTGACTGGGGAGCGTAACTGACCTTGTGCAATATCTCGTAAATTGTGAGATGTGCGCAGACGCGAAAGTATTGATTTTTTCTGAGAAACAAATGTCATTGACCTTGATATAATCTAGAGAGTAAAATAAACATTAATCTTGATATAACCTTGAAATTGATTTAGACATTGAAAAACGAGATGACAAATTGAATTTATTTGAATATTATTTACAATTAACGCTAATTATTATAGTAACAGAACATAACCTTCTGCGGCAGTATTGGACTTCCAGCCTCCGTGACGTTTCGCTAGTTGTCTTTCGATTGCATATCCGAGAATAATCGATACTTACGCTTTCATATTGCTACAATGGTGTTTTCTGATTGGTGGAACACCTGAACTTTAATGAATAGGTGTACTTTAATGAGGTCCATTAAAGGGCTGCTACCAGGTGTATAATTACTACATTTCGGCATGATCGAACATAAATTTTTATATGTAGGCCTATAGTACAGAACTGATAGCAGCCAACTAACCTAAATATATTTGAAGACCAAAGTAATTGTCCTCTCTTTAGCAGCAAATTCATCAATGACCTGGACATAGAAGTCCTCATTACTGCAAATGGTTTCCAGAACATAATCTAATCTAATCTAATATAATCCTAACGAATCTGCCTCGACCAGTACAGGCGCTCAGAGAAAGAATTTTGTAACATTTTAAGATTAGAGAATTCATAATTCTCACAATTAAAATAAATTTCTTCTTTTTCACTTCAAGAACAGGGGAAGCAATGCACGCCACTATAAACGAATATTGCTATACAAATTTACAATAATTTCTTGCTCAAATGTAGGCTATTATGTGACATGTGCAATACTTACTTGTCCATTAGTTTGAATGTTGTGGCATGAGTGGAGCTATCGACTATGATGTGTCATGGTGGCGATTGAGGGAACTGGCCCAAGTTGATCTGCTTGTGCCTCAGTCATGCTGCGTGCTCAGGAATGCCCCTGACGACCCCAAGGCTTTTCTGGATCCTCATCCTGTGAATATGTCGGCTTGTCAGTCCCTTGATCAAGGGCTATACCAGACAGCCCGACACACTGAGGTTGGTATGGTGGAGTGATTTCTATTTTAAGTAGTCTGTTAGGACTCATAGATAACTTAGTTGTGAGGTACTTAGCTATAGTTAGCAGTTGTGTAGATAATAACAGTTATGTAAATAATGTTGTGCATCATTTGTAGATTAATGATTGTTAAGCTGTTTGTACACTATCAAACTTTCCTCAAATTCAACACTTCACAAGACTTTCTAATACTTTCCAAAACTTTACAAGTTTTATTATCACATCACTTACAATGCTTTAAAAAATTTTGATCGTCTTGAAAGTAAATAAGAAAATGTTCTAATTGATCAAAGACATGACAATTTTATGAAAGAATTGACCAATGGGATTCGAAAATATTATGGGAACCAAGAATCGCAAAAAACATGGAGTCCTAGCCGAGAAAAATTGTTTGCGAATTAATTTAAACGCAGAATAAATATGGGAAATGAGTGTTATTATTCGGTTGAGAAGCTCTTATCATCCAGTCTGCTGTCCAAAAATCTGAAAGTTAGAATTTATAAAACAGTTATATTACCGGTTCTTCTGTATGGTTGTGAAACTTGGACTCTCACTCTGAGAGAGGAACATAGGTTAAGGGTGTTTGAGAATAAGGTGCTTAGGAAAATATTTGGGGCTAAGCGGGATGAAGTTACAGGAGAATGGAGAAAGTTACACAACACAGAACTGCACGCATTGTATTCTTCATCTGACATACTTAGGAACTTAAAATCCAGACGTTTGAGATGGGCAGGGCAAGTAGCACGTATGGGCGAATCCAGAAATGCATATAGAGTGTTAGTTGGGAGACCGGAGGGAAAAAGACCTTTAGGGAGGCCGAGACGTAGATGGGAGGATAATATTAAAATGGATTTGAGGGAGGTGGGGTATGATGATAGAGACTGGATTAATCTTGCACAGGATAGGGACCGATGGCGGGCTTATGTGAGGGCGGCAATGAACCTTCGGGTTCCTTAAAAGCCATTTGTAAGTAAGATTTAAATCTTTTAAATAATTGATTAAATGACGATCTTACTCGTGTTAATTGTGTAAGCATGTGCGGGTTACAGCTGTTTCGGTGCTTCTTCACACCATCCTCAGAGCCTACTAGATCTCGGCGTCATCTCGAACTTTGCTGCCTGTTGTGTGGGTGCTTTCGATTGTTGAAATGTGGTGTCAAATAGTGTGTGTGTTCTGAAATTGATCTGTGTGTTGAGAATTTGATCAGGGTGTGTTTTGGTGTGTCTGTATGTTTCATATTGTTCTAGTGTGTTGAGTTTTTAGTTTTTGGGTTGTATGTGTATGATTTCCATGTCTGTATTTATGTTATTGCATGTGTGGTTAGCATTAGTTATGTGTTCGGCATATGTCGATGTATTGTGTTCTCTGGTTATTGCTTTAATGTGTTCTTTGTATCGAGTTTGGAATGATCTGCCTGTCTGTCCAATGTAGAAACTGTCGCAACTATTGCATGTGAGTTTGTATACGCCTTACACAATTAACACGAGTAAGATCGTCATTTAATCATTCAAGTGTCAAAAGTAGTATACGAAAGATTCAACATGGATGAAATCTCTTGTTGTAGAATACATCTTTACATGCACTAAGTAACATTCAAACCAACACAACGATTGTAGTTTTATTTCCAAAACTGGGTGACATGTTCTATATATCAGTGTATCCCTGATATAGTGCTGATTTTTTTTTTTTTTTTACTTCTACTGACAGCTCTTAATTTTATTGAATATGATAGATAAAGATAATAATTTTATAATTAATTTTTTTTATAAACTTGCTTTAATAAGTAAGACTGATGTTGTTGTTTTCTAATGCCAGGCATTTGACAATAAAGTCATTTGACCTCTTGCACTCCAATATTTTTCAAAGATATTGTCATGGTTAGCCACTGACGCACAGATTTTGAGATGTTCTGAATCCATTTCTTGATTTGAGTTGCACAGTGGACAGTTAGGAGACTGATATATTCCAATTCTATGCAGATGCTTGGCCAAACAGTCATGGCCTGTTGCCAATCTAAATGCAGCTACAGACGATTAAGACTGATGTACTGGCGTAATAATTCAGGCTGATATTTGTTTCCATCTTATATCAAAATGCAATTATAATTTTATTAATCTTATTTCAGTTCCTCATTTGAAATCTTCATCTTACGATATTTGGATGACGTATATACGTCCGTTGATGTGACATATTGATGAATTAAATACCATTATAGTCACAATCATGCCATGGTATGAAAGAAAAATTTCACAACCTCGAGCAGGAATCGAACCTGCGACTTCCTGTTCTCCAGTCAGGCGCTCTACCACTAAGCTATCGAGTTCGTCTCACACCAAAGGCTCGGAATTATCCTTTCATACTGGCGACTCTGTTATAGAGTACTGTCCATAGCGTCTGATCTTAGTCAGCACTGCGTGAGATGAACTCGATAGCTTAGTGGTAGAACGCCTGACTGGAGAACAGGAAGTCGCAGGTTCGATTCCCGCTCGAGGTTGTGAAATTTTTCTTTCATACCATGGCATGATTGTGACTATAATAGTATTTAATTCATCCTCATTTGAATTAACTACCAAATGCCTAACACGTGTTTTTATTTATTTTTAGGGGTGTTTCATACAACTTGAGGTGTGGTTCAGGTACCATACGACTCTCTTTCTGGCCATTGGGTCAGGACTTGTGCTGGTAGAATTGTCTGTACTACTAAGCGCAATATTGGTGTGCCTGAAACTTCCTAAATACCAAAGTTATGCATCAGAGACACATGATCCGGGATTGAAGTCAACATGAAGGTGGCTTCTGCCAGAATGTGGATCAGTGTGGCAGAGTGGAATGATAAATATGGGAGGACAGCAGAATGTGTACGACGTTCCTAGCAGGAACGTCTCAAACGAGAATGCTGAAGGCACTCTCAGGTTATACCATGAAGTAGGGACAAACAGGTCTTTCCCTACATCCACTCTGGCAGGCAGAAACGCTAGTGAACGAAGCAGTGCTGGGAAGGGGAGGTTTGCAAATGGTGTTCCGTTGAGAATTGATACTTACAGCTCTAGATTCAGGAGGGAACCAACAAGCACGACGTCTCGAAGCTTTGCTGGAACTGTGAGTCGGAGTGCGTTTGGTCGAAGCGGCACCTACACGTTGAAGTGCAACCTGAATCCCTTAGCATTGGAGGCTGAAAGGATGAACAAGCGTAAGTGCATCTATGAGAAGAACACATCCACATATTCTGGCACAGCCAAATCTTCAACATTGGGGAAATGGCACAGTCCGCAGAAAGACTCAAGTGTTGTAGAAGAGCCACCTGGAGTTGGCGAAGGATCAGACAGTATAAACAGTATGATATGGTGACATGTGATGAGTACAACGCATAATTCTCGTACACGTTTTTAGAATATTAGAACATTTATTACTGGTTATATACAGTGACGCAACAACGTAATTTGTTTCGGGGTTAAGAATCTTGTCGTGTGCAATTTTCATGACAAGTCTTATCATAACTATGCTATACTATCAACTAGCTTAAAACTATAAATTTAGCGAACTAAAGGTAGGCAGCAAGGAATGATAGAATATTATCTTCGGAATATGTATGATAAGACTTTCTTGTGTTAAATTTTAATGTACCTTGTTAACATGTTCCGACCTATTTTGGGTCATCTTCAGAACTGGTCGTTGTTGGTCTTGGCGCCTCTTGTTTCCTGTGTGGGTGCGTTCGTAGTGTAGAGTCAAAGAGTGTATGTGTTTTGAAATTGTGTGTTGAGAATATCGTTGAGGTGTGTTTTCGTGTGTCTGTATATTTCATATTGTTCTATTGTATTGTATTGTATTGTATTGTATTGTATTTATTAACATTCCATGGTATTCATACATGCTTACAGCTAGAATATGGAACAAGTCAAAAAGCTTAATACTATTATAAAATCTTAATTTATAGTCACAGTCTAGATGAAATATATACAGACGAGATTTACAATGTAGTCTACTAGTACAACACAAAGTTTTAGTATCAATTTCATGAAGTGTTATTGAATGTCATGAATTCACCTACAGAATAGAAGGCGTGAGAAATTAGGTACTTCTTTAATTTGGCCTTACATAATTTTATGTTGTGAGTTTCATTTTTTATATCGATAGGGAGGCTATTAAAAATTTTTACTGCCATATAATGCACTCCTTTTTGATAGCATGATAGACTAGTGTGTTGAGTTTCTGGCTTTTCTCAACACACAACTCAATTTCAAAACACATACACTCTTTGACTCTACACTACGAACGCACCCACACAGGAAACAAGAGGCGCCAAGACCAACAACGACCAGTTCTGAAGATGACCCAAAATAGGTCGAAACATGTTAACAAGGTACGTTAAAATTTAATACAAGAAAGTCTTATCATACATATTCCGAAGTGATACAGTGTTAAAAGTTGTGTAGTCAAGATGTATAATATTATCTTAATTAACAAATTTGATTTACTTTTTATTATTGCTATTTGTTATTTTTAAGAATATTTATTAACATACTCGTACAAGTATATCAACTAAAAGTATGATATAAAGGTAAAACATGCATAGACCTATGTTCTTACGACTTTCCGAAAATTGTAGCTTGATATTCGCGTTCTTTGTATGTATAGAGAACACATAATTATATGGTTCAGCCACTTGTGGGTCATGGTAGATCGGAGATGCATTTTATTCGCTTTAACATTGAGAAAATACTCTCTACTATTGCTAGGATTCTCAATAGTTCTGCGATAAGTGTGAATAAACTTCCGTGTTTCATCATGGAGCTCTTTATTTTATTATTATTTTTTTTTTTAGAGCAGTGGAGATGTTTATAAATTTCACGAATTTACAACAGATGTTCTTCTCACCTATCTAATATTTTAAGAGGGTAATCTTACCCCCTTACTCCCCATTATTGCGCCACTGAATATATAAACTATTACTTATTGTTGTGTTTTGCATGTATTTTTCGGTGATGTATTTGTGTGCCTACGTAAAAGTGTCTTAATTTAAAAGCGAGATTTAATATTACAGAATGGATTAAACAGTTTGTCAGAGCAGAGTAAATACTACATTCTGGAGGCCAAAGCTAGAAGTCAGGTTATACAGTAGTGCTATAGAAGAAAAACAGCATATCAATAGCATTTATAAGAAATTTAAATTTTATTATACATCTTGATTACACAACTTTTAACACGAGAAAGACATATAATACATATTCCTAAATTTTATTGCAGTGTTCGTCTTTCAGATTCTCGTCACCACACTGCTATAAGTCAGTGTACAGTGTAAAAATGTTGTACAGTTACATAAAAGTCTACTAGTGTTTGGTATATTTTAATGTCGATGAATAAACAAGAAGCGTTGTTAGTATCATCATCTTTAATTAAAGTATAAGGCCTAATGGCCTGTTACGGTCTCAGTGCTGAAGTTTCAGCCCACTTCATCTTTAGACGTCCAAGGATAACGGTAATGAAGCATGGATTTCTTTGGATACATTAGCAAAACCTGTGTTGTGTTACAGAAGTGAGACATGGATAGTGAGAAATGATGATGTAAGTGTGTGTTAGTATTTTTTAAAATTAGTGTGAATTGTGTTATTGTTCTCATTTTTATACCAGTAAGAAATAAGATTATGAATATCATTAATTTACATATTTTATATTATAATACTTCCAAGAATTTTTTAATTTATGCAGTTTCCAGAAGATAGGCTAAGTTGTAATACATCAAATATTCATATGTATGAGGTCTCGCCCACCTCATTGAATATTACACGACTAATATGAATTAGTCTATTGTATTATTACTATTAAATACGAGAAAAATTCGTACCGGCACCGGGAATCGAACCCAGGACCTCTCAGCTCTGCGTGCTGAGCGCTCTTACCAACTGAGCTATGCCGGGACACAATCCACAGCGCCGGCCGAACCTCTCTCGTAATGTTATTTTACGGCCTTACTGCCTGTACTTGAGACGAAACACATCATATATGCAGGAGCGCATATTTAAATGACTTTGTGGCCATATTCAACATCAGTTTCATGACAACTGCTAACGGTTTAATACATCAAATATTCATATGTATGAGGTCTCGCCCACCTCATTGAATATTACACGACTAATATGAATTAGTCTATTGTAAATTTGTTCAAAAACCATCCACTATTTCATCCAGTATCTTTTGTACGATAATGGGTAGCTTTTCCTCTATTGTTTCTTTAAAACTAAACACACAACAAAAAATGAGACGGGCATTGGAAAGATATAATTTGAATAATATTATATTATTTTCTATTTGAATAATAATAACAATTTATTCTCTGATTGAGGTTATGGCGGATATGTACATATATTATCAGGCAGTACATCTCACTTGACGATATGTGTCAGAGGAAGAACAATTGTTTGTATGCATCTGAAGTCTGACTAGTGTAATATGTAGCTAATCAGCGATGTATGCAATGTAGGGAGAAAGGAACTAGCCACCCTACCTCATTATCTCCTGGCCTAGTTGCTTCATAAATGGTGCCTTTTGGTACCGGTATCACTTGTGAGGTTCAGACGTATCTTCGGACAGTTGAGTAAACAACAACATATGGAAGTGGAGCCAAGTTAATGTTTTACCTTATATACAGTGCTGTAGTTGGGCTGGAATGCAGTTCCAGTAAAAATAATATTAGGATTCTACAGTTCCAGCATAAATAATACAGGAAACGACCAATGAAGCAATTTGGGGTCTTCTGAAATAGCAGAGTTCCAGTAAATTTTTTTTTTCAACTACAGCAATGCTTATATAATTTAGTTTTCTTCGTGATTGGATTTAAAAACATTGACAAATTTTCGAATTCCATTTATTCACATACTTCTAATGTTGAAAGAGATGTAAAATTGTGATAATTTATTAATAATTAAACACTGTGTATCAAATCTGCTAAATTTAATTCTTCAAAACACTAGCAAATAAATTGAAAAAATAACGTGATGCTTTTAGACACAACTTTGGGTACCACTTGGAATGTATAATTAAAATATATAACTATGCCATAGTATAGTAATTGAATACCCAAAAATAACTTCCTTTTTTTTAATTTCTTAAGTCAGCTTACACATTTTATATCACCAGAATGATTTTATTATGGAGTGCAACGAAGTCTTGGAAGTGTACAAACACAATATGTAATTCTAAAGGTAACATTTTAATTTCATAGACGTGATTAATATGTTTGTACAGTACACGTAAAATACACACGGTTATTATAAAGTCCAACTCTCCTCATAGGCTTATTGTACACTGAAGAAAATACAACATTGTTATGATGATAGTCGTCATTCTCATCATCAAGGTCCATTTAATGTCATCTTCATCCTAAGAAAATTACTCAAAATGAGAAATTATTATTTTCTGAACAGCATATGATATACGAATTTCTAACGTTTTGAAATGTGTATTTTAATAATATGACAAAATTTTACCTTTATGACAGAGATTGCTATTTTACGACTATTACAAAACCTCTGTGACACATTTATGTATAGTGAAAATATAATATGTCACTTAGTGGCCATTTTGAACTCATTACATTTTCATTTATGAAATTAATTATTTTTTATGTACCAATAATGGAAGGCAGGAAATATTTCCTGGTGAATTGTAATTTATGCATTTATGATCATTACACAACATTTTAGATAAATTTTCATGTATCCTGACATTACCAGTGTACATGCAATTTTAAGGAGAAGACGGAAATTAAATCTATCATTAGAGTAAGTTCAGATGAAAAATATGCTATATCACGTCATAAATATGCAAGAAAAGACAATTAAAATCTGAACTGAATCAGTGTATTAAAATGTTTTTTATAGTTGATTTTAATTAAGTATTTTTCCATTTTATTAATGATGTCTAAAATGTACAAACCAATAAAATGATTTTATGACAAGCAAGGCACTTTCAGCCTATCATACTCTGTTCCTTTTATTTGAATGAATTGTAGCATGTTTTAAAGTTTTTCTTTAGTTTGAACGGACACTTTTTCAGTACCAGTCCCACAAGTTTGAATTGCATGTGTTATCATGCCATATTTTCATTGTTTTTGAATATGAGATAGTTTGGTTTATCCAAAATAGAGATAATCGATTTTATAATGTACTAGCCGTACCCGTGCGCTCCGCTGCACCTGTTAGATATAAATATAAAGTAATTACATAATTAAAATAGGACGTTTGATCCAGGGAACATTCGTGTTTGATAGAAGGATAAATCGTTTAATATGTTACTTAATTTAAATTGTATTTAAATAATTAAAATGCGATCATTTTGGTCCAGAAAGCACTCATTTGGTGCAATGACAATTCCTTTAACATGTTTCTTAATTGTTATTACATGCAACCATAGTTTAATGAACATTGACATCATTTAGATTTAATGTGTATACTTTATTTTACTTGCTATGTGTTTCCACTGAATTATGGTAATAACTTAATTTTAACCCTTGTTGTTTTCTACGTATTCAGTAAATGGCGCTTGGCCCACTATGGTTCTGAACCCTTCAAATAACTTAAATTATATTATATTATATAGTATTACATTATATTATATTATATTATATTATATTATATTATATTATATTATATTATATTATATTATATTATATTATATTATATTATATTATATTACATTACATTATTATATCAGAAGTTACTGTAATAACATTATAGTATGATGTCCATCTGGAGAAACTACACTTTCCAATGGTGAAATAATTATACAAATCGGTTAATTTAGCTTCCGATATTACTTCATACAAACAAGAAACATTCTCTGTAGGCTATCTTTCATAGCTTTCGATTGTTGTTGTCCAAGGCCCCTTATAGACCAAGTCATTTGTTTTTTATTTCGTTACATGGCCTTAGATGGCAGTTATTTTAATTTTAAAACTCATTTATCTCATTAAATATCAGTCCTATCAAAATTGTTCAAGGAATAAAACTTATCGCAAATGATTTTTAAAGAAACTTTTGTTATGTAACATTTTTAACAAAAATCAATAATACGCGAGATATTTCGATTTACTTAATTCAGATCCCCTTATAATCCCCCTTTTAAATGTATTTTGAATACTATATAGCCTAAAATCTAAGTTACAACGAACTTAATTTATATTCCAATTTTCATCGAAATCCGTTCAGCCATTATCGCGTGAAAAGGTAACAAACATACAGACAGACAGACAGACAGACATACAAACAAAAATTTCAAAAAAGCGATTTTCAGTTTCAGGGTGGTTAATTGTATATGTTAGGACCAATTATTTTTGGAAAATCGAAAATTACCAGAAAAATTTCGGCTACAGATTTATTAGTAGTATAGATAAGCTCGTATTTATTACAATAACGTATTTTTATTTTTATCATTACTATCTATATTCTATAATTAAAAAGCAAGGAAGTGTTGTAACTTAAAAGTAATTTAATTCCGTATAAAAACAGTTTTTATTGTTATCTTATTCTTTGTATCTGTTATGCGCATTTTAATTTTTAACACTTCTCATCTATCTGATGGTTGAGTACTGCCATGTTATCTTCCACGGTTGTGTGTATGTGCGTGTGTGTGCGTGCCAAGTATTCAGTTAAACCGTCTGTGCCAATGATGATCAGACTGGGATGTGGCTAAATTTAGAGTGAATCTGAGACACTTGGCCTCAGGCAGTAAAACGTATAGGGAGACAGCTGAACATAATGATTCTCTTCTCTGGCTTCTTTACCACTTTGGCCTATTCTCAACAGGTTGTGTAAAGCGTGTTCAAAACCTTTTAAATATAAATTACACTTAGTTCTTTGTTATGTAATGAGGTAATAAATGAGAAAAGAGAAGCTTTAAATGCTTTTACACACAGAGATGAAAGAACATTATGTCATAAGGGTAAATTTTAGGTAGACTTGTTTGAGATGCTGGAATCTGATATCAAATTAAAACTTGCGACTTATCAACCTTAAATTGTGCTTCAGTGGTGCACACTGCAGATGTTTTTCAAGACTTTGAGTGACTCACATCTTCATTATGTCGAGAATTATTTTTGGCATGTCATCTGTCCATCTGCTAATGTGTAAGCATTCTTTATTCCAAAATTATTGAACAGATTTTGTTTATATCCTTCTTTTACTGGCAGATGCTTACCATAGTGTCCCCCCCCCCTCCAGAAATAATGTACCAAACTTTTAGATCTCTCTGTTACCTTCAGCATTGGCCTTGGTGCACCATGGATGTTGAATCTACATAGTATTAGTATTATGATGATGATGATTACCAAAGAAATTCGTATATGTCGCTACGGGACATACAGAAACATTGCCCCCGCAGTGCATCTGTCATACGCACCGAAATTCAAGGATGTATGTCAGGTGTTGTATGTGTGCAGTTTACCTCAGTTTGTTGTGAGCTCCTGAGAGAATTACTCATGCATACGTAATACAGTGCAAGCTATTGTGAATTTTTTTAAATTCTTTGAGAACACTGAAGGGATTACTTATTCGTGCATTGAGTATTGCAAGTTATTGTGTTTTTTTATTGTTTGAGAATGGCGTATAGCATATTGCAACTAGTTTTTGTGGTTTTAAGTTATGGATAAAGTGGAAGAAAATTTCCAACATATCATTTTGAACATTTCATAGGAAGAGATTAGTCGAGTATTTCAAAACAATCTTCAGAGATGTCAAAACTGTATTAAAGCAGAAGGAGGACACTTTGAAATCTCTTGTGACGCAAGTAAGATGCACTTGCATTCATTTTATGTTTATATAAATTTTCTGTGCTAAACAAGTTTCAGAAACTAATGTTACTAATGATTTGTTTTGTAGAACAGTGAAACACTTCTTATTGATGATGATTGATGATGGTGGCAGTGGCAGTGGCAATGGTGGTGGTGATGACAGTGGCAAAAAAATAAGTTACAAAAAGCGTAATGAATAACATGATATTTTTACACTTGAATATGAAAGTTGTGAAAGTCTTTTTTATTTCTGTTTCTCTTTCATATTATAAGACTGGTTACTCATGAGTAGAGACCAGATTTATAGGTTTTTACCTTTTTTTTTCCTTATTTCTAAACTTATCATTTCTTAGATAATTTTCCGAATCATGGTTATATGGGTCATATTTCTGTTGAACCCAAAAAAAATCAGCGACCCAATCTGCGGTCTTTATCTCTTCAGTCTTTTGTTGTTTTGGATAAAATGATTAACAGAGAATTCCTTCTTTCTTTGTATAGCAGGCTGTCCTGCAGAGGGTTCACTCTCTCAAGGGCACTGATTGAGACTATATGTATTTTGGAATTTCCAAAAAAAAAGCTAAAGAACCGTGTGATAAACCATCGTTATCATCATAATTTTTCTTGAGTTTCTAAGTGGAACCCTAGATCATATATTTAACAGATAACTCCTCGCTACGTTAAAATCGGCAGCACTTTGAAGGGAACAACCGCCAGGATCGCCACCCGTCCGCCGTAAACGAACACGAGATGGCAGCACAGTCGCTAATGTAATTCAAATGGGAATTATGACGTGACTCCTTATGTAACAACTAGATGGCAGCGCAGTAAACATGACAAAAGTTGTTAACCTCAAAGCCTATATGTCTGACATTGCTGTTACATATATGATCTAGGGTGGAACATAGGACCACAACAAATCTCTGCCATCGAACTGTATTCCTAATCATGATCTTTGCTTCATTCCATGATTTCCCTACTTATTTCCAGAAACCCCATTTTTCATTGCAAAGATATATCATAGACATACTACACATAAAATAAATTTGTCGACTATTTCCCACCTTACAATCACGTATGGTTATATCATGGTTATATGAGTCATATATGTAAATTCTGTTGAACCCAAAAAAATCAGCTACCCAATCTGTGGTCTTTACTCCTCAGTCTTTTGTTGTTTTCGATCAAATGATTAACAGGGAATTCCATCTTTCTCTGTATAGCGGCCTATCCTTCAGAGGCTTCACCCTCTCAAGGGCACTGATTGGGATTATATGTATTTTGGAATTTCCCAAAAAAAAAAAAAAAAAAAAAAAAAGCTGGAAGGCCCGTGTGATAAACAATTATTATCATAATTTTTCTTGAGTTTCTAAGTGGATCATAGGACCACAACAAATCTCTGCCATCGAACTCTATTCCTTTGCTTCATTCCATGATTTCCCTACTTGTTTCCAGAAACTCCTTTTTCATTGCAAAGATATGTCATAGATATTCTATACAAAATAATTTTGTCGATCATTTCCCATCTTCGTCGAATTTCGACATTGAATAACTGCAGCAATTGAAAGCATAGTTAAATAAAGTACAATTATACGCCTTTTCATGCGATTTAGTTCATGGAGGGCACAGCTTTTTAGCCGCTCAGAACAACAAAAGCCATTTGCGCTTAAACAACATTGTCTAGTTGTACTGTTAAGACTCAGTCGCTGTTAGTGCTTGTAATTTAAATATTACATACACCCAGACAAAATATTTAAGCCACGAAGAGACTATGAATTAAGTCGCATGAAAAGGATTATAATTGAACGTAGCAATGTTGTGACAGTCTATATCTGGAGAGTTGCTGCTAATTGCTATAGGTAATTACTGGTACAAATGTCTAAATGCCTGTTATTATTCGGTTCAGAAGCTTTTATCATCCAGTCTGCTGTAAAAAAATCTGAAAGTTAGAATTTATAAAACAGTTATATTACCGGTTGTTCTTTATGGTTGTGAAACTTGGACTCTCACTTTGAGAGAGAAACATAGGTTAAGGGTGTTTGAGAATAAGGTGCTTGGGAAAATATTTGGAGCTAAAAGGGATGAAGTTACAGGAGAATGGAGAAAGTTACACAACACAGAACTGCACGCATTGTATTGTTCGCCTGACATAATTAGGAATATTAAATCCAGACGTTTGAGATGGGCAGGGCATGTAGCACGTATGGGCGAATCAAGAAATGCATATAGAGTGTTAGTTGGGAGACCGGAGGGAAAAAGACCTTTGGGGAGGCCGAGACGTAGATGGGAGGATAATATTAAAATGGATTTGAGGGAGGTGGGATATGATGATAGAAAATGGATTAATCTTGCTCAGGATAGGGACCAATGGCAGGCTTATGTGAGGGCGGCAATGCCTCCGGGTTCCTTAAAAGCCAGTAAGTAAGTAAGTAAGTAAGTAAGTAAGATACAAATTAATGTCTACTAATTATTGATATCCATTTTGTGGACTTCACATTCATTTCACGAGTTTTATGAATAGCTGTAGTAAAGCTGGTCTGCATTTGTATGATTGACAGAAAAAGTGTCCAGTACTGTGCCTCTGTAGTGCTTGACTTCCCAGTCAAGTGCGTCTCTGCGGTAGCCCTGCATTGTGCTGGCCACTCTGTCAGGAAGGCCCATAATGTGAAAGAGTCTAATGTTGGCCTGGAGATGAAACCTCTCTTCCACTGCATCAATTTATAAATCAATATAAGAAATGGAGGTAAAAGAAGACGAAGAAAAACAGAAAACGTGATTATTTTATTCACATTCTTAATAAATGGTCTGTCACATACATCACTACATCCAATTTGTACCTGAAACAAAGTGGAAAATCTATTATATCTGCAAGTTTGAGAAAGGGCAGTCAACAACATAGAAATCAGTGTAACATTAACAGTACTTGGAACAAGAATATGAATAAAGGATAACCCTTTATTTTTATTTCATTATTTTCCATATTTGTACTTAATAATATCCTTGGTATATTCCCATATATATATATTTTTTTTTCATGGACAGAAATACTCAACAGCAATGGGACCAATCTAAAATTCTGCACAGATTAATAATTAAAAAATGAAAAGGAAATATGAGCAGAAGTGAAATAATTATACGAAATAAGACGTAGGTACCCCACTACTATGATCGTTAATTAAAATGTGCCAGTTAATTATTTGTAAAACACTTGGTAGTAGTTTCCCTCTTTCTGTCAGCGATGTAGACTTGACAATTTAGAACGAGAGGCGGGATATGTGAAAGAAGTGATTACAGCATACTATTATCGAGGTGCAAATTAAAAAATAAAATTAAATACCGTAACTGTTTTACTTATATCATTGTAAGAACCGAGCAAATAATTTTAGGTGCGGTGAAAACTTATGGAAAGTGGAGGAACTAGCACATGGGACGTTTAGATGATTTTGAAAGTGAAAATTGTCGAATTATTATTTATTTTTTGGTGGAGATTCAAGTTTAATGTTTAAGGATTTTATAGGGATATTATATTTTGACGTGGAATTCTTTGAAAAGATAGTAAAATACGGTTGAAATGAGAGGTAACTAGTGTCCATCCAAATGGTTATGTCGCATCCCAGTTTCTGCTGGCCGCACTGTAAAGGCTAGTGGCTGGGGTGCTAGGCTCTTTCCCAGGGTGCGAATAAAGGTTTCTGATGAGGAGGGGATAGAATCCTAGATAGAGAATACCATACATAAAATTATTATTATCCTCATTCGATACGGCTCAATGTTTGGTCGCACTCAGTTGCTTGTCTTGCATCTTGATCATAATAATAATTATATCAATGAGCAGGCTTAAGATAAGATGAGTAATTCCTAAGTTATTGATTGTTGTCAGCTTGCGGGTGATGATAATACATCAATATTATTTTCTTTGCTTACTTTATACTTTATAAAGTATACTCGTATTAAAACATATTTTGTGAGGGGGGGGGATATAGAAGTTATCCCTGGCAGGGATGTTAATATGAATTTATGAGAGGGGGATAACTTTCCAACAGGGGGAGAAATCCCCACCATCCCCTCGTTAATTTGCACCCTGCTCTTTCCTGAAAATATTTGCTGTATGGGATTAGAAGTCTACGTAATATTGTACAACTATTTAAAATAATTTAAAGAAAAGGGCTCCGTTAAGTAACTGTCACGTGATTTCCCTTTGACGACCCTGCGACATAACCACTTGGACAGACACTAAGTTATAATCAGGGTGAATATAACCCTATACGCGATTAAAATACTAATTATTTACTCCATTTGTATTGCATTTTTCGTCGAATTTATAAGGGTTCTTTTTTTGGCGAAATACTCGTCTTGGGAAAATACTTGTCTTTAATGCATGGTCATGTGGAGGGGGAATGGTACTGCCGAAACGAGCGGCCATTAGAGGCTTGGCAGGGTTGTACAACTGGACGTTTTATCAACTTATTGTGAGTATTTTTCCACTTTAAATAATACCTAGAACTATTTGTATGGCTCTCATAATGTCATCAGTGACAAAGTTATGTGATGAGGTAGTTTTTAAATATACAACTATTGCGCGTAAGATTTAACGACGAACGTAGCTTTAACATAACCCTCAACATGTCAAACACAGTTTATTTCAAGAAATGTATGTGCAAACTACTTGTAATATTATGTAACCATTCTAAATTCAGTATATTAGATACGGTACTGTTGAGTACACGTCAGGAAACTCATATTAGTTATATTGTACGTATTTTCCTGTCCCTGTTATTTATTGACGCGTGGCGCGTAATTAAGGGATATACGGGTACTAGCAAATGTACAAAAACCGAAACTCTAGAAAATAAACATGAAGCATCTGCAATAACGAAAATTATCTAATAGTGCATGTTTAATATAATTCCGGGCAAATCTATGGGGAAAAACTACAAGTAATTGCAAGAATATATGCCATTCGTTATCTTGTGAAGCCAAATGCATTCGTGCGCCGTAGCTCATAGGAAGAACCTTAAAGTGGGGGTAAGTGAGCTAGCTATACATAACTGCAAGTCGAAGCGTAGCGAGGGAGGAAATCTTCCCAGTCCACTTTTTCCTTCCCCTCACGCGCAGGTAGTTTTAACGAGATATCGAATGGCATATATCGATGCAATTTATTATATATTATACAGATGAGGGCGTTAAAAGAGAGGTGGTTGGAGGGGGGACATTAGCTTTTTTTATAAAGTAGTTTATAATAAACGTTTTAATAAACTGTTAACTAATTTACAATATCACTATTTAAAATGGTGTGTAAACTATACGTCCGATATTGTATAGCATCTAACACACTGATTACTTCCCAAATGGAGGCAATTAAACCCTTCCTTGTGTATATCCTAATGCATATAATTAATTGTATTGCAGTAATAAATGTAAGTTTATTGCACATAAGTTAACCATACTTAGTATATAATGTAGTATACTGCACAGTATTATGAAACTAGTGTATAATGTTATTGGTACTTTATTACATATGTCAATGTTTAGGAAATGATCGAAGCGAGTTTCCTAGTTTTGAAAAGTGCAATAACTGTGTAACATTATAAACGTGCTTCATATGTTATTTTTTTTTTGTCGACAGCACTATAAAACAATTAATAAAACTTATCAAATTTATAATGTTGGGTAGTTTGATATCATGGCCTGTAAAGAGTAGGTTGCTAAGACAACAGTGATTGCACAATAAATAATTTCATAATTACAACACTAGTAAAATAATGTGGCATATTGTGAACGATTTTGACTGACGATGAAGAAAAAAAAATTATGCACAATTTTTCATTAGGAAATAATATAATTGCATAATGAAATCATATAATTTTGTCATCACTGTTTTTATACTTAAAATTTTCACAGTTTGCAGATTTATAATACATCTTTTTCTCGTGAGACAATAAAATTCAAAGATGGTTTTCTTAAATATTTCTTTACAGCACAATTTACTTAAATCTAACGTCTTGAAAATTAAAACAATTGCCGCAGAATTAAAATGCTATTTAATACTTCTCCTAAAACACGGTATTAAAAGAAATAATCTCTGAAATATTGTAGTTTTTGTTTATGATATACATATAAAGTTGGGGAATTCACAATTTTGAGATAATAATTAATTATGGTAGCAAGACTTTGTAAATAACATTAGGCTGCTATTGTTTGCAACATCAGATTTTTCATATCTTTCATTGGTGTGGTTTCTGGGAAGATTGTCATGTTTACTACAGACTTAAATAAATGAAATGAAACAAGCTAATTCAGTTTAATTTTTTTTATTGATATTCAACACTGACTTTATAGTGCTAATATTTTTCTGTAAAAAGATTACATAGTATTTAACAAACAATTCTAAATTATAATGTAATAACGAACAATATGATGAACGTATTGTAACATACATAATATACAGAAGAAAAAACAATCACATTATACTAGTATTAGCACAAGTCCATACGATTGTTCACTTCTGTATGTGGCCAATTACTGATCATTTATATGCCGCCAAATGCAAATGTTACATTTAGAATATTGGAATTTTGACTTAACTGATATGTGCTTCAGCCAACCTTACAAAACATACTTTATTATTCTTTAACTTTACAATAGTTACACACTAAAAAATCATAACTTAATATCTTACAAATAGTGCCATTTGATGGAAATTATATGTAAAAATAGAAAATAAAGGCCACATTTACTTCAGTTCAAGAATTGCAGAAAATGTTGCACAGTTTAATATCACTCACATTGAAGCATTTTAAAACAGTTATAAAATGGAATATTTTAGTGGTGTTGATATTTCCCTCACGACAAAACACATTCTGTGCTCTGTTACTTCCTGCTCCCTCTAAAATATGGATTCCATGTGATTGCACTGTTTCTCATTTCATATTCGTATCAGTCAGCTGCACATAAAAATATAGTTTGATGTGTCTAACACAACAATAATTTGTTTTAGAAAGCTAGTGTGTACAAAATATTGCATTTCTCTATGTATCATACCACAAATTAGCAATGACATGAAAATAGAGAGTGCAAAATATTGTATGCAGACATTTCCTGGAGAGATTTCAACTGTTCTATTTAATTGCAACCTATTAACCACTATGTTCTTGATTTCCTTTAGGCACTAGATTCGTTAAAAACAACATTTAAGCCCATATATCAACACAGCAATAACGGGCATATTGCATTTCAAGCAGGCAACTTTCATTTTTTGAAAACTACCAGTAGTTTTATTACATTTAAATTCAGTTCCATAATAAATTAAAGTTTTCAGCATTACATATCCTCTGGCCCCTTCAGTGTGTAACAATACCACATCAGAGGTGGTTTGTTTTGATTACGTCACCACAACATACCAGTCCATAGCGTTAGAAGAATGGAGTCTGTAATAGTTATATGTTTAGGTCATTGAATTTGACTTTAGTTGATAATTTTCTATTGATTTCATAACGCGTACTTATGTTATATATATCGCTGAATGCAACTATTTGAAGAATTTATTAAGAGATTATTTAAAACGAACTCTCACTAAGCAGATATGTAGTGTTGGGCCTTACTTTCTAATGCTTGTCGGTGATGGTATATCGTGGTGACTGCAGTGCTGTAGTGGCGGTTAAGTGATGGAAAGCAGAGTTTTTTTGTTCTTTTAAGATGATTTGTTTATTGCTGGGCAATAGGGATGAGCTTTTCTCCTTCAATTGCTGGCAGAGGCGCTTCTACCGTCAGTACACCATCCTTACTGAGGGATGATTTGATGCTTTCGGGATTTGTTCCCTTTGGTAGCATGAACTCTCGGTTGTATTCCCTGTACACAGATTTGCTTTCAGTCTTCTCCTCGTGTTTGGCATGGACCTGGAATGAGAAAATATTCACGTTATTTAATAAACAAATATTTCTCCTTTTTTTAATAAATAATACTTGGTGATAAAATAAAACAAACTTTTATCCTACAGGGTGGCCCTCTGTTACAAGTTAATATCTCTTAAATGAATAGATAAATTCGAATGCTTTGTCTTCTAGATTTTATTGGGGGAAGGGGATCTTCCAAATTGTGATATGGGCATATTTCTCCAGGACACCGGAGTGTATCTTCAGATTTTTAAATGAAACCATGGAATTTTTTAAGAATATTTTTGTTCCCGTCAATAAACTAGGCAACTTTCATTTAAACATTTTTTTAAAATAAATTGTTGAGCAGCTACAGAGTGTTTTTCATTGAAGTATACGGTAGTAGAAAAGATTACAAAATGAATAAGGAAATAAATAAATTCCAAGGTATTTACTTCACATTATGTCATTAGATGTTCAAAGTAGCCTTCATTAACATCTAAGCACTTGGTGATTCTTGTGGAAAGACCTTCTCTAACTTTTAACAACATACAGGGGCTAATAGTACGACAAGCTTCACTTTTTCGATGTTTAATATCCCCTTTGGAACTGAATTTTTTTTAGAAAACATTTACTATATGTTTAGATGTTAATTAAGGTTATTTTGAGTAATCAATAAAATTATGTAAAGTTATAGTATGTTGTATTATTATTTATCTGTATCAGATATGTCTTGTTTCAAACACCCTATACCATTTCAGAATTTCAGTACAGAAAAAAATGTTTAAATAAAAGTTGCTTACTTTGTGTAGGACAATCAAAAGTTATATCATCGTTCCATTTAATTTTTTTTTAATTTTTAGTAGGCTATTTTACGACGCTTTATCAACATCTTAGATTATTTAGCGTCTGAATGAGATGAAGGTGATAATGCCGGTGAAATGAGTCCGGGTCCAGCACCGAAAGTTACCCAGCATTTGTTCATATTGGGTTGAGGAAAAACCCCGGAAAAAACCTCAACCAGATAACTTGCCCCGACCGGGAATCGAACCCGGGCCACCTGGTTTCGCGGCCAGACGCGCTGTTACTCTGCAGATGTAGACTCGTTCCATTTAAAATTCTGAAGTTCCCCCCCCCCCCCATAACCCCATTTTGGGGAATACTGAAATCTTGTCCATGAAACTATCATGAAGGCCCTCTCCTCCGAAAACTGTAGGAAAAGTCAGCATTTAGTTATATTGATCCATTTAAGAGATATTAGCTTGTAACACTTTATGTGGGCCACCTTAGTGTACTGCCAAACTATTCTGTAGCTGTACCCATTATAGTAGCAGTATTGAATGGCAGTTTTGAATAATTTATTAACTTTATGAACACAAGAATATATTTCACGTTTGAAATGACATCTAAAGATATTATAGGGTTCTTTAAAAAATCAGGACACTTTGAAATTGCTGAAATTATGTTAAAAACAAGATTTACACAAAAATAAAACAATTTCATTCATAGAAGAATAGGATTATTTTAACATCACAATGTTTTCAGATTCTTCTTTTCAGTTGCTATGCCAACGTTTATTTAGAAATTTAACAAATGAAAGCTATTACTTTAACGATAAACATATGCCGGTGGTATTTTAATTTTACCCCAGTGCTTAAGTTTGCACAAGTTTAGGGTATGAAAAATAGTTCATTTGAGGGGAATAGGGAGGAAATACTCCACACGTTATACGCTTTAAAGTCTTCATTAAAAAATCTTGCTTCCCCTCCCCCCACCAAGCAAAGACTGGAATGACGTCCCTAATTGAACCCCACAAAATTTCAGTTGAAGTGTAGAATGAGTATAGGATTTAATTTCAAAGGGATAGATACTGGTATCGTTATTTACGTATGAATTGTTATAAGATGATGGATTACATCAAAGTGTCTTTTCTATGCTTGCCGCTTGACTCTGCCAAAACCTGAAGGGTGTTTTAAATTTAGCTCGGCGTCAGTGTAGAACGGGAGGAATTTCAAGGCGAAGAGAGACGAGTTGTATGCAGTTAAAAGCATGTGTTCACTTTAACAGTGGTCGGTTGGGGAAAGCGAGATGCTGCATTGAACTGCCACACACAAAAATATAGTCTATTTATGTTTGTCAAGTACAAATACACAGAAAACCAGTCCAGAACACATTAACAACAAAGAACAAACAACATATTAATAACTGCGCCTAGAGAATCTCTTTGACCGAGCGGGATGGTCTCGGACTCGCATTCGGGAGGCCTTCGTTCGTATCTCCAGGCTGACCAATCTGAGTGTGGACTTTCACGGGATTTTCCCCACTCGCAAAGGCGAGTGTCGGATTGGAATTTACTTCCCAGCTACCCCGAACGTTCTGTCAGTTGTCTATACAAGGTAGAAGTAATATAACTGTGTAGATTTTAACAGTTTACTCCTTGGCTAGAGTACAAAAATATCTAATACCATATTAGTCTCAAATGAATACTTTTCTCAGAACAAAAATAATTTTCCCTAAATGTTAACACTGTTTTACTCGATAAGTACTATTCGCACGATTCTGATTTTTATCCTTATCATTAGAGAAACTAATAACGAATGATACACCTTTTTGCAGTTTTTAAATAAACTGGAAAGAGTTAATGAGTTTAATTATTTAGGATATAAACTTTCTTTTGTTGAAAATTTAGATTTACCAGAGAAAATTGTAAAATTCAGCAAATCAATGGGTATCATTAATAGAGTTTTAAAACCTTCATTAGTGCAAAAATCAACTCGTACTCATCTTTATCAAATAATAGCTCGGCCAGTCTTATGCTATGGGAGTGAAGCGTAGACTGTAAGGACAAAAGATGAAAGCAGACTAACAGCTTGAGATTCATGCGCCGAACAGCTGGCTACACTAAATGGGATCGAAAGAAAAATGAAGTTATCCTTCAAGAACTTAATGTGCCATCAATACTGGACTGTATCTCCAGATATCAGTTAAACTGGAAGGAATACGTCTCAAGAATGGTTTCATCCAGGATCCCTAAGGCAATAATGAAGTATCGTCCAAATGGGAAACGGTCACTTGGTCGACCTATGAAAAGATGGCAAGAAAATCGCTTTTTCAGGCCGTAACAGTTCTTTTAAAATGGACGGTTTTCTTGCAAATTAAAAAAAAAAATTAACACGCATCGTTATTTCCTGCCATTAGGAAGTCTGGCAACCCTACTGAAGTGACTAAGGGATGAAATTTTAACTTATTTTCTTAATCAAAGAACATAAACACACAAACGACTCATAACATGGTCATCAGGTTCTCATCTCAAAACAAATCGAGGGTTTAGTGTGAAACTAACGTAACTACAAAAATTTACATTTTCAGGTTTTTACACAAATCGATAACAAATTCGTTCTTCTATTTGGCCACAAAAAATCTTAACTCAGTTCCAAACAATCTTGTATATAATACAAGCTGTAAATACAAAACATGGTGGTATAGTTCATGTGAAATAAGCGCATTGTCTGTTAAGAATTGAGAGAGTGAGAAACAAAGGAGTGCAAGTGACATTTCTAGTAACATGAGTTAAGTGCATTCAGGCTAGGCTAGGCATCCAAAAGTTTAGTTGCAAAAGGATATATCTTTTAACCACATCACATATTAAAATTTAAATTAAAAATTTCACGGAATTTAGGAAAACTTAAATACTTTTAACCCCATTTTCTCAAAAGTAACTTAAGTGAACTTATACACCTTTGCTTCTGACCCCCTCAATTTTGATCGATTGTAGTTACATTAGTTTCACATGAAGTCCTCGAAATATGGTGTCTGTTTTGTTGTTCTGTGTGGCTGAGGAATAAAACCACGGCTACCGGAAACTCATATATCAGTTTCACCTCTCTGGCTTTCAGGGTATCTAGAAACAGAGATGTTTATTGTCATTGCTGACGTATTCAGTCAGCGACGTATTCACGCATGATAAAACTTGCGGCTCTCTCCGATGCAGTCTACCCGGATTTTTCCACGAGAAACAAATATACATAGGTTGGATAAAAAGTAATGGCAACATTGCTGTCACGTGACGATGGTGCGTTCGAGAGCGGCCAGCCGTGTGGACATGAACAAGGACTGTTAGATGAGTTAGTGTAGCCAGCGGCGACAGTACTCTGTCAATCTACTGCAATGTGTAGAACGTTGACTTTCATAGGGAGAGTGCCAGCGCCCTAAGACCACGTTTACAAAATTAGAGCAACGTTTCTGGATCAAAATTGAAATGGCACGAGGTCGTAATGCACAAGAATGTTTTCAGGAACTGCGTGAAGCATGTGGCGATGCAGCGTTGCCATATCGCAGAATGGCACGATGGGTTAAAGCGTTTCGGGAAGGCCTTGTTGGACCGGTACCAAAGGGAAGGTGACGACTTTCTTGGACGAATCGTCGCTATGGACGAAACCTGGGCTCGCTCGTACGAACCAAACTTAAAACGCCAGTCAAATGAATGGAAGCATCCAGGTTCTCCACGTCAGAAAGAAAGTGCGCCCTACACAAAGTGCTGTGAAGGTGATGTTCATTGTGGCGTATGACATTGATGGGGTAATACTGCACCACGCTGTACCTCCAAGGCAGACGGAAAACGCGGACTACTGGAACATCCACCGTACTCACCCGATATGATCCATGCGAGTACGATCTGTTCGCCAAAGTGAAAGAACCACCGTGAGGGACCCGGTACAATACCAGAGATGAACTTATCCGTGCTTTAGGGCGGTCAATACGGAACATCAACAAAGATGGACGCGCTGATGGTGTACGACGCCTTCCAAACATTTGGCAAAAGGTGGTAAATAAGGGGGGCGACTATATTTAAGAAACGTAAATGTTGTACCCTTGTGAATAAAGCCATGTCAGAAATATCGAACTGTTGCCATTACTTTTTATCCAACCCATGTAGAACAAATTTAATATTGTAATAAATACCTAAAATTCAGATAATCTAACCATGGTCACAGCTGTAAAGAAGCGACAAATTACATCCTCTTTCATTCCATTTGAACCGATTTAGCTTTCATCTGTGGTTTTCACATCGGAAGTGGGAAAGAATGCATCGCAGTGTAATTTCCGAAGGGCGGATAGTCGAAGAGATACCAGACAAAAGTTGTGAATCATAAGTCTCTTCAGCTGCATACAATTCTGCTCCTATAATTGAATCTAAAACGAATACAAAACGATTCAAACCTCTATTACGGTATTTGCTTTGAAAAAAAAAAAAAAGTATATGAAAACACTCCATTCAAACCGCCTCGTCTGTCACAGACTTCCTGTGGCGGGGAGAGCAAAGAGAGGCTTGTGAAGTTCAATTGAGAGCTAATTCTAGCCATTCTAGTGAATTTAACGACGTCGCTTTATTCTACGTCCTTCAGAAGTCCATGCAGCGAAATACTTTAACCACCCTCTTTATATAATATTACCATTCCTCTATTACTTCGTTAAAATGTTGTACTGTACCAATAAAAAAACACTTCCTAATTCTTTACTGTGATGTTTCTCTTGTACAGGGACATCATTTTATTTTTACTAACATTTCTAATATTATCCTGGCTATACCTTTGGATCAACGATTATAAACCGGAAACACCGTTTGCTACCTCCTTCGACGACTGGAGTTCGATGATACTGGCGTAATATACACACCACTTTACTAGGTATAGGAGGGAAGAAAAGTAGTTAATCCATTTACGTAAACTAGGAAATATCGCGATTTTGAGTTTGATAATTTTCATTAGGTTTTTGTTTAATCAAAATACAGTACAGTATTAGCAATGAGTGTTTTTACTCACGAACTGAGCTTTCCATGCGGACGTAGGTATTCATTATGCAGTGTATATTACACTGTATACAACACATTAGCGTACACTATAGAGAATGAAGTTAAATTTAAAAATAATCATAATATGGATATTTAAACACATTTTTGAAAATGGTGGCCGTTCATTTCAATACAGGCTTCAGTTATAATGTGCATATTATCGCACTATAGACTATTGTACCTAATTCCAATTACCAGGTTCGTACTTCGTATCAGTAACTCATGTTGAAATAATTCTGTACCTACTCTATAAAAGAGACCTTACGTACTGTAAATTCAATCTTCACTTCTGCCCGATCCGAAAAGATAAAATTACTCAGACATGCTATCTACTGTCCGTCCAAGTGGTTACGTCGCAGGGTCGTAGAAAGGGAGGAAATCACGACAGTTAATTACTTAACGAGGTCCTTTTATGTAAGTTATTTTAAACAATTGTATGGGTATAATATTACGTAGACGTCCAATTACGTAACAGAAAATAATGTTCCCAGAAAAGAGCTAAGACATCCCTGCCACTAGCATTTAGAGAGAGGCGAATAGAAGCAGGTGGGGGAAACCGGGATGCGACGTAGGCAAATGGAAAATGATGCAGTATTGAAAGCTCTTTCGTCACTGGAAAACGCGTAACGTTTTTGGAACGTACTGTTTACTATGACCGTAAGGCTACTATGACTGTATATGCGGTCTTGGATCTGTGTGGAGGACGGTTGAACTTCATTAGTAGAAGGGGTGGGAGTACATTCAAAAACTCAGGTACAATAAAAATTGAAGTAAAAATAAAATGATGTCTCTGTATTGTTATTAGTAGGCCAATATACAATGTACGTTAGTAGTGATTTCAGACTTTCACTGGGGAGGAGAGAATGGAAACAGGAAGGAAGGGCTGATAAAATAATGCCATAGAATTTTTCTCCTTCCCAGCTCTCTACAACACCAATAATAATAATAATAATAATAATAATAATAATAATAATAATAATAATAATAATAATAATAGTAATAATAATAATAATAATAAATACGCGCGATGGCAGCACATGCTTTGCAAAGGACAGATATTTCTCTACTAGTTTTTTAAACTAAAAATAAAACTAAACAAAATAATAGACTAAATTTAATAAAAAAATATTTTTTCTACGGTCATACTGAAATGAAGTTATTATGCAATGGTCATCTGTATCGAAGCTACACATTTCCTGTTTTATTGACATACATATTATGAACAGTACAATTTTGGAACACAATTTCTCGTACACGTTAAAACTTACAAAAAGGAACTGTAATTTCATTTACAGTATATATTTTCGTACCTATAGGAACTGCAAATAAGAATCACTTGCATTCTTTTGTTACCCACCGTCTCAAACGTCACTGTTTTGTTTCCCACTATTTAAAACTATATTCATACTTCCATATTGTCAATATAAAGATATATGTATCTAAACATTAATTTTAATTTTTAATTAATTAATTAAGTTTTGTCTAACCTTACTACAACTCGTAGAAAAACAGTTGTATGTAACACTCATATAATGGCTATTAAGACACTCGTGTCTCATTAGCTATCATTATTATGATTTTTGCATAAATAACTATTTTGTCACGATCGTGTTTTTTCTTGTATTTACAGCTATTGTTGTTAGGCCTTCAAAGTTAGAATTCCCTCACAGAAACTTGTTGCTATGGAAACCATTCTACACAACATAAAATTACACTGAAATAGATCCATTACAGTGCACTCATTGTTACTTAGTTACCATTACACTAGGCCTATAGTTATTTTGAAGGCTTTGGAATAATATTGCTCTAAATAAAATTTTCAGTGCAAAATAATATATATTATATTTTCAATTTTAAAAATATGATCGTGCAAAAAAGTTGTACAGCACAGTTTATGAAATGGATTACAAAATCTCTGAAATATTAAAAAAAACTCGCTCTATTCGTTTTTCAAAATTTTCCTCGATTTTGTAAAAAGTACTTCCTACCTTGTATCGTAATATACTTTTTCTTCTGAGGGAAAGTCACTATTTTAGGCTGATATGTAACACTGTAGATAATGAATTTCTTAATTTTTAATTCAGAATTCTTAACTTTATCATAAACAGTTTATAATTTAAGTAAATTTACAGATTAATAAAGTGCTTTGTGTGAAGTGTGGCATTGTACGTGACAGAAACATGGACATTACGACGAAGTGAAGAGAAGCGACTGAAAACATTTTAAATGTGAATATGGAGAAGAATGAAGCATGTAAACTGGACAGATAGAATAAGAAATGAAGCTGTGCTAGAAAGAGTGAATGAAGAAAGAATGATGCAGAAATTGATCAGGAAAAGAAAAAGGAATTAGCTGGGTCACTTGCTGAGAAGAGACTGCCTAATGAAGGATGCACTGAAAGGGATGGTGAACGAGAGAAAAGTTCGGGGCAGAAGAAGGTATCCGATGATAAACGACATTAAGATATGTGGATCATATGCGGAGACTAAGAGGAAGGCAGAAAATAGGAAAGACTGGAGAATGCTGAGTTTGCAGTGAAAGACCTGCCCTTCGGCACAACATTATGCATGAATGAATTTCGATACATGGATACACTGGAAAATTCTTTCACAGCTACGAAAACTCTTTTTGGAGAATCGATAAATCCTCCTTCAAAACGCAGTCATTCAAATAAAATCCGTTTTAAGTAAATTACTCTAAAATATTCAATCTATCTTCTGAGAAATCACATATATAAAGTAAATTAATAACACAATAATTATTATATTTCTCACGAAAAAATGTTCATAAAATTGTGCATATTTACTAATAGGCCTACTTGTATATTTGGTATACTTTGTCCTTCAGGACAACCACTATTTTAGGGAAAGTTTGAAAATTAATTAATTGGGCTCAAGCTCAGTTCTAACAATAAATGAAATTCGCTGTGGAGTAACGGTTAGCACGTCGATTGTGAAACGAGCGGGCAGGGTTGAAATCCTGGTTGGTTTTTTTTTTTCCGGGATTTTCTCTCAACCAATTAAAGCAGAATTGCTGGGTAACTTTCCGCGTTGGACCTCGGACTCATATCGCCTTTATTAATTCACATATTATCGTCATCATCATCCGTACAATAGCTTGGGTTAAGTTCATGTTGCGGCGTGCTGTACTTGTAGAACAGCGCTGCCGTTCGGCTACCCAATCACTCACAGAATAGGAGTGGTAAGCACAATAAGCCTCAAGCAGCAGTGTAAGCTTTGAGGTCTCTCCTCCGTAAAAGAGGAGAAGAAAATTCCTATGAGAATTTATTTTTATGATTTTTTTTTTTTTTTTTTTTCGTTTAAATAACTATAAATGTTTAATTTTAATGGAATATTTTTCTACACTGGAAACAGGTTAGTAAGCTGTGAAAAATTAGAGTGAACTGTTAAACAGTGACTGATTTGGCGGTGGGGATTGCCATTAGTTATGATTAACCTATAATGGCTGCAATAGACTGGATAAATAAAGGAATAGAGGAACAGATTTTCGACTAAAAAACCGAGCGGAAGAGGGCGTGTATTTGAATGCGTTTTATTCATGACTCCGTCTGGTATCCTTTCGCTTTCAGTCTGCGTAGGTTGACCGCTAGGGTCCGTAAACAATACTCATTTCTATTCCAATATTGAAAGCCATACTTCCTACGTGCTTCAACCAGGGAACGGATGTGACATGCAGTCAGCAATCGATATACTGTAGGTAGTACGTACTTACGAATTCAACAAATGTATAATCACAGTCAAATGAGGCACTCGGTTTACATGAAAACCAGGATTTTAAATTGCGTAGCTTAAGCTGTCTTATCATATCGTATTCCTGCAAAATTATTTTTGTGTGAAAATTAATTACAATATAAACTTAAAGAAACCATTTAATTAAAATTGTGTTACTTTAACCCCGTTTTCACCAACATTATTTTTAGATATATTGAGATGATGATGATGATGATGATGATAATAATAATAATAATAATAATAATAATAATAATAATAATTTAATTAAATTTGCATTACTCTAATGCCTTTTGAATCTACATTATTTTAGACGTATTGAAGTCTCTTCTGTTGGACTATTTACATATTACGTGTTATTGCTATTTTATTTTGAATGTAAACTCAGGGATTGACTTCATATTACACTTCCACACGGCGCGACGTCACATTCTTAGTCATAACATGGCCAGCATTGAACGAGTTTATATATAAATGCACGTTTAACATGAGTTTAATATAGCAATTCCTGTTTTTTTTTTTTTTTTTTTTTTTTTTTTTTTTTTTTTTTTTTTTTTAGAACTTTGAACATGTATTTATATTAGGCGATTGTCAAGATGGCCATGACTAGACCATGATAATCACGTGACTTCGATTCGTGCCGAAGCCTGTCTTGTTAGCCACGACGCTTCCATTCCCTTGTTGTGGTGAAAGTTTATGACTGAAAATCTGTCAGAATTTTGAAAAGTCTGTCATGTGTAGTCATGGGGTCATATTATTGACAACTTATGATACAATTATTATTGATTCAATTACTAATTATGAATAATAGTTCATTTTTAAATTTTGTAACATGAATGACATTTTCTTAACTATATATTCCATATTGTTGTAATTGAGGCATTCTCTCAAAGAGGAACTTAACTGCAAAATCTTGAATTTGAGATACAAAGCATCAAACATTATAGATCTGGTATAACCACAGTCTAGTATATACAGTCACGAAGCTTGAGTTGTGAGGGTGCTAGGAACAATAGACTGTGGCGGTACTATTTTCGCATTGTCTGTAACGGGGCGATAGTAGCGATCCTAATGGTTAGCAACTAACTATGGATGCATATTTACTATGTATTGAGCTTCGTGACTATACTAGACTGTGGTATAACATCATTGCACAGAATGACATTCAAATGTTTCTAGAGGGCATTTGTTGGAGGGAAATAATATTTTGTCAGAAGGGAGTTGTGTTATTAAGGATTTAATATATGTTGGAAACGGAAAAATCGACGTAGCATACGTTAAGTTATTCCAGGGAACAACTCAATTACAAATTGGAGACTAGCTTCAAGAATTTGTCCCGCAGCTGTTTCTGACGAGAATAATAACAATCTATTTTCTAAAACTATTATTTTCTAGCTATACATATAAAGACAGAGGAAGGTTGATGTTGATTCATTCATAGTTTTCTGCTCAAGAACAGGTATTTCACTGCAAACCCAGCATTTCTCTTAGTCTTCTCATACGATTCACGTACTGTATTTTAATGTTTCCTATTATCTGGTATCTTCTGCCCCCAGTCGACCTGGTTGGCAAGTTGGTATAGCGCTGGCCTTCTATGCCCAAGGTTGCGGGTTCGATCCCGGGCCAGGTCGATGGCATTTAAGTGTGCTTAAATGTGACAGGCTCATGTCAGTAGATTTACTGGCATGTAAAAGAACTCCTGCGGGACAAAATTCCGGCACATCCGGCGACGCTGATATAACCTCTGCAGTTGCGAGCGTCGTTAAATAAAACATAACATTTTTCTTCTGCCCCGAACTTTTTTTTTCTGATGTTGAAATACTAAAGGTACCAAGTTTTGGCTGAATGTTTACGAGTACAATATTGTTTGATAATTTATTTTGTGCGAGATCGTGCGTATTTGCTCGGTTTCCGCACAAAACCAATCCGCGGAAAGTCTAAAATTCCACATTCAGTATTCCCAACCTAACACATATAACAATTTCCCTCTTCTTACCGCTTAAGTGACATATTGATTTTACTGCTTTAGGCTTTTAACATATTATTTTTAGAGACGTTCAATATGGTAATAATTATAAATTGGAAACTTACCACTGCAATTTCACCTAAATTGCACTGTTAATTATTGTTTTTAAATATTTGCAAAAATTAAGTAAACTCTACAACTCCACTAAAGTTAGCTGCATTTGTGATGCAAGTAACATTAAGGAAGCCGTGAAAAAATCAACAAGATTCCAGACTCGTCATAGACTGGGGGGCGGGGAAAGACAGACGTATATCACGGCCTGCTGGAATACAGTAAACACAGAAAACATTTTAAAGCAACAATGTTGAAGATAGATATTTTTATTTTGCAAATTTGCCGTCATTGAACAGAAACCAAGATGGAGATTTCATTGCAACTAATTAGAAATTCCTCTTTCAGGTATGTAATAAACGATCTTCGCACAAAATAATGTACGATACACGAGCGGTATGTTTTCTTTCAATTCTCGGAAATTAAAGCTCAATTACGTTTCGCTTTTTCAAACTTTTCCTCGAACATGAAAACTTCAACATACCGCTCTTCTAACGCATATTACTATTGTTGTAACGCAGTTTTCTAGCCTGTAGGTCATATAAACTCTGTTGCTTCCCATGATAAAAGGCAATCAACTAATCACTGTTGATCTTTTGCTTGACAGGAAGCAGTGGTAGACATTGATGAATGTGATAATTACCTACTTTAGGGCATACTCCCCCTTCAGTGTGATTGTTCATACCGAGGCTATCTGCTAATAGCACCCTGTCACGGTTGGTTTCGAAATTCGATGTAGACCACCTAGAGACGCTAGTTGACAAATCAGCTCACACCTGCATTTCTGAATTCTGATATTTACAGACTGCCGATCAACTATAATTTATTTTATGCAGGGGTGAAATTCCTTTCAAATTATACCCTCATAGTGATATTACACGCAAAAATCCTGTCTGCAATAAATAGCCTTCTACCTTCGAGAAATGAGTTTTGACCGTTTACCTTTGAAGAACAAATCACATAGTACTTCTTAAGTATCGGGAATTAGAATTACATATTTCCCCCAACTTTTTTTAACGAATTTTGTTATTGTATGAGGCTTTTACGTCACAAGATCCCAAAGCGGAGAGCGTTTGGCGTTAATCCTCTTTGCGACTGAATGATACGTTCTTTTTGAAGTATTCTGGCTCTAGAATACCTTTGAAGTGAAATAGTTCAAGTATTTGTAAACATCGATCTTTTTTTAGTGTCAAGAGTATAAAGAATGACTCTACAATGTTTTAGTCGAAAGACGCGTTCCGTTATGGAAGAGAAAGCATCGGTGCATAAGTGAGGATCTAAAAATAGGGAAGCAGTAAATAAATAAAGGCTCCGTACGTTCCTCTACGAGAGAAGGACAAAATGCCATTTAAATCAAGTCATAGCACTTTTTTTTTTTCGATTAAAGAAATATTTATTTTGTTTGTTTTTTTCTGGGTATAGATCATAGGGATTTAACATTCTCATAAGAAACCTATATATAAAAACAATGAAAAATATAACTTAATTAATAGGTCACATTTAGAAATTAGCAGGTCTTGACAATTTGTTGTTGTTTTCTAATGCCAGGCATTTGACAATAAAGTCATTTGACCTCTTGAACTCCAATATTTTTCAAAGATATTGCCATGGTTAGCCACTGACGCACAGATTTGGAGTGAAAATGGCAAGTTGTAGCAGATTTAAGTGAACACCATTGCAAAACAAGAGAACGTTACTCTTTAACTTAGCAACCATAAATGACGTTCTCTTATTTTACAAATTGTCAAAGCCTGCTATTAGTCCCGTCGCTCTAATTTCCGGCAGTCAATCGCGTTGCAGGTCGGCTACATTTAAACGTGTGCGTCTTGTGATTCGCTGAGGAAGACGTTATTCATTTCTTAAGGTTCGATAAATACTTAATATAATCGCCCGCCATTTTGGCCCTTTCGTTGGCGTTCGCAGAAAGCACACGAAGACGTTATTTGCCGCTCAATTATTTGCTGAATTACAGTGCGTTTGATTTATTATCATAGGAGCTACGACATGATAACGTTTAACGGTGTGGCAAATAGATTCCTCGTATGGTAGCTCGGCAACGAAAGAACAAAAATGGCGAACGATACTACCTACCTAGACTTTATAGAGCCTTCACTTCCTAAGACGTAAGCAAAGAAGAGGAGTCACGCCGGGAATAACAGCGTCGCGACTATAATTTATAAACACGACCTACTGATTTAAGTTATTTCTTCATTATATTTATAGATAGCTTCTTACGGCAATGTTCCCAGACGTCCCGTAAAATACGGGATTATTCCGTTTTCCCGAGAAAAGTCTTCGGGTTCCGTCCCGTATTTTGGAGCTCTAAACTGAGAAAAAACGGAAAAGTTACAATGTCTATTCTATATTACAAATTACAAACACCCCACTTCATCATTGCAGGTGACTGTAGATGGACTATTATGAAACAATATTATTGTGAGTTATTAATTTCTGAAGGCGAGTGATGGCAACACCAAATGTTCAGATGAAGTCTGGATGGATCTTTTTAAAAGTAATGAAGTCAGATAATGTAATTGCTCTACTCTGATCATGAAGTTACGCATTTTGCTCCGTTCTATTTGTTGTTGTAGTTCCTTAGTAGTTTTCTCGGAAGTATAACACAACTGCTTCTTTAAGGTTAGGGAGAATTGGAATGAAACATTTGTATCGCAAAATGGTGTGAAAGAAAAAGGATATAAAATAACATGAAATAAAAAAAAATCTGTTCAAGAGATGCAACTAAATGTTGCAGCACGGTTACAGTTAAAAATACCTAAAATTTTCTTGTCTTTCTCATATTCTATGAACTTAAACTAAAGTGGAGCCTTTAAAGAAAGACCTAGCGAGTTGAATTCCACAATAACGGAAAAGCATAGTATTTGGAACGATTTTCAGTGTATCCATGATGTCTGAAGGAAATAATTCATAGCTATTTATCTTCATAGTAATTTTAACTTGACAATGCTAGCGAATTAACGATGTGCAGCCATTAGTCACTGCACAAGACTTCCAGCGCATCTCTTGATAAGATTCCATTGAACAGCTCTTAATGCGGTAGACCGAACGTGGCTTCTAAAACGATTTGGCAAGTGTTGAGTAGCGCGATAAAAACATCACGAACGATTCCATCACAGCGGAGCAATGAACGGTCGTCGTTGTTACATCAGAACCATCGTCATCCTGGGGGTTGGGTTCTATACGTACAGACTTCTAGAACTAGTGTTCAGCAGTTTATTTTTGGGTTGGGATAATGTGCTTCTAAGAAACCTGAATGTCTCCCAATCACTTCTCTCACATTGTCGCGTCGTTAAAGAAACACATATAAATTTTATCGCAAAATGAATATGTATAATAAATGCGTAAAATATGTATTTAGCATTCATTTATAATTTTTGTATGTATGTATGTATGTATGTATGTATGTATGTATGTATGTATGTATGTATGTATGTATGTATGTATGTATGTATGTATGTATGTCAACTGTCCGAAGACAGGTCTGAACCTCACAAGTGATACAAAAAGCACCACTTATGAGGCAACTAAGTCAGGCGATAATTGGGTAGGGTGGCCATTTCCTTTCCCCCTTTCCCCCTTTCCCCATCGCCGATGGGCTGATTACTTGGTAAGGTTTCTTCCAAGGTTTTCCCGAACCATAAGACGAATGTTAGGTAATCTATTGCGAATCCTCGGCCTCATCTCGGCAAATAACATCTCGATATCACCAATTCCATCGAGGCTAAATAACCCAGCAGTTGATACATCGTCGTAAAAAAAACAAGTAAAAATGTATGTATGTATGTATGTATGTATGTATGCATGCATGCATGTATGTTAGTCAACTGTCCGAAGGCAGGTCTGAATCTCACAAGTGATATAAAAAAAACACCACTTATGAGGCAACTAAGCCAGGAGATAATTGGGTAGAGTGGCTAGTTTCTTTCTCCCTTTCCCAATCGCCGATTAATGTTAATGTAATGTATGTATATATATTATACTAGTGGCTTGTGCATCAAATGCTGCTGCAAACTAAGTACGTTAGACGTTCAAATAAAAATTTTTCAGATTTATTTTCAATGAAGAATACCAGACATTTTGAAAGTTATTTGCTTCCATAATAATGAAACATACTCCCTCTGAATGGATTTTTTTAGGCCAAATACTTTTTCTTGAACCTATCGAACTTCAGTTTTTGAGTTTCAACGCAAAAACGCAAGTATCAATGTCAGGACGATAGCAGTAGCTATTTCAGGTCATTGTGGATTGTAGGCAAAAGTTAAAAAAATGTCAGGTTTGCTAAACTTTCGAACAATAGCATTTTCGTATAGATGCTGCATGTAGAACTTGAAATGTGGAGCGCAAAATCATTTTATCCTACTAAGAAATCTTGCTGAAATGATCTGGAGACTACAAAATTTTCTAGGCCTTTTATTTTATCAGTAAGTAATACCTTTTTATCTTTCCTTAGGAACTGTAATTTTTGCGCTCTCTCGAGCCAATGCTGAAGACAATGACACATATCAATATCTACACTACAGCGCCATTAAGTATATGAAAAAGACCCAACCCCACTGGTTTAATAAGTATAAAAATATTTGATTTTTAATAATAATATTATTATCTTACTTAAGTTTTGTAGTTATATATAGCAGTCACTCAGTAAATTATAGAAATGAAGATCTAAATTAAGATATTCTCTACATTTACTTACATAACCTCAAAACGTTTCACTTTCATGTCATCAATATAGCATCAATATTATGTACAATTAATGAAGAATAGACGCATCATGTTATTAACTATAATAATATTTAATTTCTAATGGTAATAATGTCATCAAACCACCTCAAGTTTCGTAGATTTGAATGTCCAATACACAGCTGTACTCAGAAAATTATACACTGCAGAATCAGTTTCTAATAATAAATTGAATTTATTGAGCTCAAAATATGTCGGCAATCCTGCAGATCATGGCCTTCGTGTAATAGCCTATTGTTTATTGTAGTGTGTGTTTTGTTCTGAAATTCAATCAAGTCGGCCGTGATTCAATAAAAATTAGCTCTCAAAAGTGACAACAGATGGATTTTGGAAAATAGGAAAATTATGTAGGAAAATTGACATTTTACTGAAAACTACTACTTTTCTGAAAAACTTTGGGTTCCAAGCTTCAAAATGAAGGGCCATTTATTAAAATCCGTTCAGCCGTTTTCCCATAATTTCCATTACCAGTTCAAATTATATATATAGATATGTGTTAATGAAATGTTATTCATGTATAGATGGTAGCGCAAATGCCTGCTGATCCGGAGTTACGCTCGCGTGGGTTCGATTCCCGCTTGGGCTGATTACTTGGTAGGGTTTCTTCCGAGGTTTTCCCCAACCTTAAGGCGAATGTTAGGTAATCTATGGCGAATCCTCGGCCTCATCTCGCCTAATACCATCTCGATATCACCAATTCCATCGAGGTTAAATAACCCAGCAGTTGATACATCGTTGTAAAACAACCAAGTAAAAAAGTATGTATGTATGTATGTATGTATGTATGTATGTATGTATGCATGCATACATACATGTAGCTATACACATATTGATATACGTATATATGTGTGTGTATGCAGCAATAAAAAGAAAAGATCTATGAGTCCTCTAGGATTCACAACCACTGCCACCTGCCGATCTTTAGAGAAACCACCAGTACAACCCACCATGGCGGACAGCTGATTCGATGTCACGTAAACACAGGAGATGCCCTATTTTTCGAGACGGAGATGATAATGAAAGAGAAACTGTGAAGTGTTTGTGGAATAACTAGGAGAAAACGGGAAAAGCACGACCCTCACGATCTTGGGTTTTTTTTCCCCCATCAAAAATACATCTCTATCATTCCGAGATTTGAACTCGAGGCCGCGGTCGTCTCAAGCCTGCATTCCAAAGGTAACAGATAAAATTGCCATGACCGACCGTAACACAAAACTCGATTACCTTATTGACAAGCCACTTTCATCTGTGTCACGATCAGAAGAAAGTCGTGAGCTGGATCGACCATCGCCGTCCGTATTGATATCCATTCCTACTGACAGCATAATCTGCGTAATAGTGAATTCGCTGGATGCCTTATGCATATCGCAATTCCCATAATGCATGCGAGTCTTTATTCTCTTATTCTGTCTAGATTGTACAAGTCACGACGCTTTGGCCAAGGGCAGCACAAGACCTCCATATTTGGCATCGATGCTATCCGACGTCATGAGGAGTTGAAGACCCACGACTCAGAACCGGCTCTCTTGCGGAGCAAGTCTCCGTCCATCTCCGGGTCTACGTACTCTGACAAGGTACCGTCTACACCTGGCTTTTATATTTTGCATGCCACTATACGATAGTTGGAAATACAAAACGAATTTGTTTGTAAAGCATGAGTAAATTATAAAACTTCGCCTTCATAACAAGTCTTGCAGACCTTGCTGAGTGCACTAAATCACTAAAGCTTTTTATCTTTTCTGTACCGCGACCTTAAAATTTATTGTACTCGGTGATTTCTTACTGGCGGATTTGCAGACTAAGGAATATCACAAAGTTAGGGCAGTTAATCCCTAGCAGTCAAGAGATTGATAGACCAACTCCGGTTGGGGACTAAGGTCTTATTCTAGAGAGTCTAGTGTTTTTAGACATTCCCGACGTTATTCACCAGTCCATAATTCCTGAGCATTATATGGGATTCAGAACCGTCAAATATTCGCTACAGAAATGTACTAGTAGCGAAACGTATGTAAACAGGGAATTTAATAAAGACATTCTTATATATCCAGGAAGTTATGACATTTGGCGTAGAAATAGATAAAGAAAATGATAATTACTGGCGCGTATAGATTATGACGGTGATACTAATAATACTAATAATAATAATAATAATAATAATAATAATAATAATAATAATAATATCTATTTCAAGATTGATAAAGCGTCATTAATTAATTAATTAATTCATTCATTCATTCATTTATTTTATTCCACAGATCTTACATGAGCAATGAAGCTTTAAGATGTGGAACAAATCAAAATTTTACAATATTACAATTACAATTTTTACACATTTTTATAGTTTTACAATTTAGTAATTTTCTACAATTTTTACAATTTTGTGCAATTTTTTACAATATTTTGGCGAGATGTAGTGAGATGAGGTGAGGTCCGAGGATTCGCCAAAATATTACCCGGCATTTGCCTTTTGGTTGGGGAAAACCTCGGAAAAACCCAACCAGGTAATCAAATCAAAGGGGTTGATGCCAAGGACTCGCCATAGACCATCCGGCTTCAATCCCACGGCTGTGGAAAACCTCGGAAGAAAACCAAAGACCAAAGGGGGATCCAACCCAAGCCCGAACGCAGCTCCGGATCAGCAGCCCAGCGAGTCTGCCGACTGAGCTAAATCGTAAAATAACCTATCAATTATAATCTATTTCAAGAAATAGATCTTTTGGCAGGGGCTGTCTTCAATCTTGTGAGGATATTGAAGCAAGACTAGATAGCTGAACATATATAGGGTGAACCGTAAGCAATGTCATTAATGTCAGGGTGTTATTCTTTGAAATATTCAATAAAAAAGTTTAATACAATTTTGCTCGTTTCTGCTTCCTTTCCGAGATAAAAAATTGTTTTATATGAAACATGTATAGCGCGTTTTGGGAAAACCATTTATTTAATTCCCAATATGCTCAATCAATGTAAGGGGTTTATGTACAGCTTACAGCAGTAAAACTTTTAGAAATATTCAACAATTTTTTCCTCCATTATTATATCTTGCACAATAATGAAAATTGGTAAGTTCTTATGTGTTAAACACTGTCCTTCTGCTATATGAAAAAAATATTTTTACGATTGAAAAAAAATTATTTATATCTTCTTTTTTTTTCAAAATTCAAAATGGTGGCAGTTCACTGTGCAGTGATGAAGCGTTTCCCTCAAAACTCATAAACTTGTTAACATTTTCATGTTCTCTCTCTTTTATTTTATTGCTGAAACTCATGTTTACAATATCATGTTCTTTCAACTAGGCGTACATTCCTTAATAAGTAATATATTTTTTTTAAATTTGTGTTAGAAGAAAATACTGATATTAGACCATTTTTTAAAATGAGTTTGTTCTTTATCAGGCAATCTATCAAAGGTAGAGAAGTGATCTTGCATCATATTGTAGATATGACATGCATAAATACAGACAACAAATTTCACACCAGAATATTGGATAGTTTTTGAGTTACGTGGGAAACGCTTCATCACTGCACAGTGAACTGAATTTTGACAAAAAATGTAAATATTTCTTTTTTAAATCGTAAAAGTATTTTTTTTCGTATAGCAGAAGTACAGTGTTTTACACATACTAATTTTCATTATTGTACAAGATATAGTAATGGAGGAAAATAATGTTGAATATTTCCAAAATTTTACTGCTGTAAGCTGTACCTAACCCCTTAAGAAAGTAGTGTATTACGATAATAAGTGATTGAAATAATTTTAGTTTTGTCCTTTCAGTATGCAGAAATTTGATCCAAACAAATGTAACATTTTAAAATTCCTTTTCAGAGCGGTAAGTTACATTTGTTCAGATCAAATTTCTGCATTAAAACGGCAAAACTTAAATTTTTTCAATTATTTATTATTATAATACACTGGTCTTTTACATTGACTGAGCATATTGTGAATTAAATCAATGGCTTTCCCAAAACACGCTATGAAATGTTTCATATAAAACAATTTTTATCTCTGAAAGGAAGCAAAAATGAGCAAAATTGTATTAAACTTTTTTGTTTGAAATAGTTCAAAGAATAACCCCCTCAAATCACTTACGGTTCACCCTGTATAATGGCACTTCCTATTCGTATGGATAGCACGCGCAAGCCTATCGTTTGAGACAACTCAGAACACAAAATGCAAGACACATACTTACAGTCTTCATTTTCCTGCTGAGAATCGAACTCTGACTCGCTAGATTTTAAGTTGAATAAGCTATGACTGAAGTCGCAGATGACAACTGAACTGTGGTGGTAGTGGTAGTGGTAGATCGATGAACTTATTGATTGCTCCTAACATTGTTCAAAGTTAACTCCAAGATAATGAACGATTTTCTTCGTAGACAAAAATTCTGAAAGTTCATAGCGTAAGACACAAGACGCTTGATAAGTTTACACATGTTATTGATCGTGCTTCCAGTTCACTCTAGTCTACCTATTCATTCCACCCTCTTGTAAGCAGAGAGAGGTGGGAGTTTGGCTTTTCTTTGCTACTAACCTACAGGCAAGATATAATTTTCCTGACATTGGTAGGCCTGTCTTCAGAGTGGGAGGACATTTTGGTATATGGAAAACAAATGGTAACAGAGCATGTGAACAGTATGTTTATATGTTATACAGGATGGGAGGGGTATACGTGCAAATATTTTGATATTTGTTTAAGAAAAATACAAGTGAAATAACGCCATATTTACTGTACTTTTTCCCTTGTCTTTATAGTTTTATGATTGGTAGTACTATGAAACGGCTGTCAGTTTAGACTATACGCACGTCTTTCGATATCATTATTGTACTCAGCATTCGAACGTATTACAGCACAAAATAAATAATGTATGCAATTCCATGTGCTATTGTAAAAAGGTGATTGTGTTTGGATACACTACAAATTATTTTATAACCTGTTACACCACAAAGACCTTCTGGTAAGCCTGGACAGTAGACAACCCCCACAAGCTTATACTTCCGCGTAACTAACCTAAAAACATGGTATTTTTTTCATGTCTAAAAGAATAAATTCCAAGATTGAGAAATTTGTTACATAATGTCGGATCAGTATACTATCGCCTATTACCTCTAAAAATATTTGCACATATACACCTCCCACCCTGTATATGTATAGTTATATGTTATGTTATTATGTTCGTGAAATAGCGTAAACAAATGACAATTCATGTTGGTCATTCACTTTGGATAAATCCATGAGCAACATACTCGTATACTCTGCTGCAGTATTATTACCTCAAGAAACCATGACTACCAGCCTTGATTTTTTTATTTGCACCGTTTTGATTACCCTATAATTTCGCCCAAAATACAGAACCTTAAATGAAACATTAAATCACAATGTACTAATTTGATTGCTATATCATACAAATTCTCTGATTATTATATCCATGTGGAAATCAGCACATTTAAATAGAGGTTTAACTTGGAGTTATTCTGAATAAATTACAGAATTAAATTAGCCTACATAATCATATTTGGTCATGTCTATAATGAGGGGAAAAAACATTCTAGAATTATCTACGCGTTACCATGTTTTTATATAGAGCCAGAACACGTCCTACGAAAGAGTGCACTGAGGATAGGAATGCTGTCTTCCTCCAACATTCTTCAGGGTTCCACCTCAGCTGCATCTTAAGGGAATAATTTTGGGCGGAGTCCCCTAATTCGGGAGGGCTTGAGAGACAACGTTTCTGGACGGATGCCAGGGTATTCTCTTTCACCATCTGCAGCACCATACTTAAGACGAGGGGACTAACACATTAGCCAATGAGTAATGTAGCTCAGTTATGAAGAAAATTCCGGAAATTAAGAACTTATAAACTTTTGTTTTTGCAATACTGAAATAGTAATATGCGTTACAAGAGCGGTATGTTGAAGGTTTCATGTTCGAGGAAAAGTTTGAAAAAGCGAAACGTAGTTGAGCTTTTTTAATTTCCGAGAATTGAAAGAAAACATACCGCTCGTGTATCGTACATTATTTTGTGCGAATATCGTTTATTACATACCTGAAAGAGGAATTTCTAATTAGTTGCAATGAAATCTCCATCTTGGTTTCTGTTCAATGACGGCAAATTGCAAAACAAAAATATATATCTTCAACATTGTTGCTTTAAAATGTTTTCTGTGTTTACTATACTCCAGCAGGCCGTGATATACGTCTGTCTTTTTTTTTTCCCCCAGTCTACAAATGCGAACTTAAAACAAACGGTAAGGTTATGTAATGATTTATTTTTCATTTTAATATTTTAACAGTATTATTTATATAACATATTGCAGTAATAACATCGGCAAGTCTGGAATCTTGTTGATTTTTTCACGGCTTCCTTAATGTTACTTGCATCACGAATGCAGTAACTTTAGTGGAGTTGTAGAGTTTACTTAATTTTTGCAAATATTTAAAAACAATAATTAACAGTGCAATTTAGGTGAAATTGCAGTGGTAAGTTTCCAATTTATAATTATTACTATATTGAACGTCTCTAAAAATAATACGTTAAAAGCCTAAAGCAGTAAAATCAATATGTCACTTAAGCGGTAAAAAGAGGGAAATTGTTATGTGTGTTAGGTTGGGAATACTGAATGTGGAATTTTAGACTTTCCGCGGATTGGTTTTGTGCGGAGACAAAGCAAATACGCACGATCTCGCACAAAACTAATTTTGTGCTGTCATCCTAATGAGCGCACTTATAAACGCGTGCTTGACTTTTCTCTCTCAAAAAGCTGTAGTTTGATTTCTTTTCGTGCGAAAAATCCATAATCTCTGGCTGCGCTTACACTCACGCGATATTGGGTCCAGCACGGTACACCTAACTATCGAAGATCGGGGAGACCGTGAAACCAGGTGGCCCGGGTTCGAATCTCGGTCGGGGCAAGTTACCTGGTTGAGGTTTTTTCCGGGGTTTTCCCTCAACCCAATATGAGCAAATGCTGGGTAAACTATCAGTCTGGACCCCGGACTCATTTCACCGGCATTATCACTTTCATTTCATTCAGACGCTAAATAACCTGAGATGTTGATACAGCGTCGTAAAATAAACTACTAAAAAAAGATCGGGGAGTCATGATTGAAGCCATCAATCTGACCTTCAGACGCTATCTGTATTACTCCTGATGCTGTATGTCGAACAACCCATTTATAACTTTTACGTATTCCAGTCTTCAATATCATATAAATGGCAATCCTATCCTTGATAAATGAGATCCAGGTAGCATTATACGTCGTTTCTTGCCTATATTCAATTTCGACGCTGAGTAATCTTTGCTGTTAAAAGCATTAACTAAACTGGGCCGGTTTTACCAACAAATGTTAAGCATGCACTAACACGTTGTTTGTTAACACATATGCTAAAATTTTAGCAGTTGTGTTAACATTCTTTCGTGCATTTTGGTTCCACCAGCGATTTCCAGATGGATGTTACGGCTGGTTCACAATACACCGGGAACGGAAAGTACAATGAGAACGAGAACGGAAATATTGTTAAAATAAATGTATTTAAATGTGAGCATTCACAATTAACTATGATAAATGCTCACATTTAAATACATTTAACATTATTTCCGTTCTCGTTCTCGTGGTTTCCGTTCCCGATTTATTGCGAACCAGCCTTAAATCAGTATAAGGACTTAAGCTTTAACATCCGTTCTTTATTATCTAATTTTCCAAGCTTTTTAAGTAAGTAAGACTGAAGTACGATTTAAGGCTTTAATAGCGTTCGTGATGAGAGTATTTATATTATTATATTGGTACCGTGTCACTGATGAAGACACAGTCAACCTTTCGGATCTACAGGGACATCATTTTATTTTTACTTCAATTTTTATTGTACCTGAACTTTTGAATGTACTTCACTCCCACCCCTTCTACTAATGAAGTTCCAACTGTCCTCCACACAGAATCAAGGCCGCATATAGTAAACAGTACTGAGTTAGTGAGTATAGTACGTTCCAGAAATATGTTCGAGTTTTCCAGAGCTTTCAATATTGAATCATATTTTCGCACAGGCACTGTTCGTTTGCCTACGTCGCATCCCGATTTACTCCACCTGCTTCTGCTCGCTCCTCTGTAAAAGCTGGGCTGTCTTAGCTCTTTTCTGAAAACATTTATTTCTGTTAGGAATTCGACATTTACGTAATATTATACAACTGTTTAATAGTACATTATCCAACGAGCCTATAATGATAGTAATTAAGAAGCGAGTATGGATGTTTATGAAACGAGCGCGAGTTTCATAATTTTCATACGAGCTTCTTAATTACCATTATAGGCGAGTTTCATACGACTTTTTATGCTCGACCATATTTCTAACTTGAAATTATTCATTTTATTTGTATCTAACTGACCTTGAGCAATACCTCGTAAATTGTGAGATGTGCGCAGACGCGAAAGTATTGATTTTTTTCCGAGGAACAGATGTCCACGTTGACCTTGATAGCCTATAAAAACCTACAGAGTAAACTAAATATTAACTTTGATATAACATTGAAATTAAATTAGACATTGAAAAACGAGATGACAAATTGAATTTATTTGAATATTATTTACAATTAACGCTAATTATTATAGTAACAGAACATAACCTTCCGCGACAGTATTGGATTTCCAGCCTCCGTGACTTTTCGCTAATTCTGTTTCGATTGTATATCCGAGAATAATCGATACTTGCGGTTTTATAACGGTACAAAGCTGACTTGTCATTGGCTGCACACCTGTACTTCAATGAGTAGGTGTACTTTAATGGCATGCATTAAAGGACTGCTACCAGGTGTATAATTACTACATTTCGGCATGGTCGAGCATAAAATAATTTAAATAAAAGGGCCTCGTTAAGTAATTAACTGTCATGTGATTTCCCCCCTTTCTACGATCCTGCGGTATAACCACTTGGACGGACAGTAGATAGCATGTCTGAGTAATTTTATCTGTGCGGGTCGGGCAGAAGTGAAGATTGAATTTACAGTACGTAAGGTACTCTTTTATATAGTAGGTACAGAATTATTTCAACATGAGTTACTAGTACGAAGGACGAAACTGGCAATTGGAATTAGATGCAATAGTCTATAGTGCGATAATATGCACAAAAGAACTGAAGCCTGTATCGAAATGAACGGCCACCATTTTCAAAAATGTGTTTAAATATTCATATTATGATTATTTTTCAATTTAACTTCTTTCTCTATATTGTACGCTAATGTACTGTAGACAGTATAACACTTATTCTTAATACAGTACTGTATTTTGATTTAAACAAAAACCTAATGAAAATTATCGAACTCAAAATCGCGATGTTTCCTAGTTTACGTAAATGGATGAACTACTTTTCTTCCCTCCTGTACCTAGTAGAGTGATTTGTTTGTGTTTTAGGCTACGCCAGTATCATCGAACTACAGTCGTGGAAGAGGATAGCAAAAGGTGTTTCCGGTTCTCTAAAGGTATAGCCAGGTTAATATTAAAAATGTTAGTAAAAATAAAATTATGTCCGTGTATTTTTCGGTATTGACCTAGCCTTCGGGTATGTAGTTACGGAACGTTGTTGTTTTTGTTTTTTTTTTTTTTTTGCATTCATAACGCATTGTAAAAAAACATCAAAACTATAGCACCAAATAATAATTACAACGGATAAAACTGCTGTAGTGTACCAACAAAACGAAACGATGAAAGATTTCTGCCGCTTTTCTTCATTTGTTTCATTCATATGGTCGATCGTGACTGTTTCTGCACTCCCTGTTACAGAAATTTATTCTCGCAGACGTAGGACGTTGGCGCTGTGGTTTACTGTTTCTGCAGGAGTCAAACACATGGCTGTAAATAATGCGTTGCGTGCACGCACAGAGCGGAAGCCCTACGTTGCGTGCACGTCTGTCATCGCATACCTCGCTTTCCGTAGGGGGAGAAGAAACACCTGGTGTGTAAATCCGTAATGTCTGTGATAAAACCCGAGTTGCATGGGATCGAATTGATCCTGTGCAGGAATTGATATAGGAGTGGCGAAATTCAATTTCTTGTACCTAAATTTTAGGACATGAATGAAGTCTCTGTCAATTTTGTTACATGATTTACAGAAGGACTCTTTGTGAGAAATCATTTAGGTAAGTTTACATACATGCACATATCTACAGCGCCATAACTCTTCATAATGTTTCAAAAGATATTATGAGATCGGTTTTCAGTTCTCTCACAGAATGGCAAGTATTCGTAATATCCGTACTCGCCTTTTCTGTCATTTTTCTATTTCAAATCCTTCTCTTAAGGTGCATCTGCACGGCTCAACTTTACGCATTCAAACATGCATGCAAGAGTGAACGAAACGCATTCAATTACGCATGCCTTTTTCCACTAAAAAATTAGAGCGCATGTAGCAACTGAAAGCTACCCATCGCCGGTGAGTATCTTTTGCGTCATTTTGTTCAACAGCGAGCAGCTTATTCTTCTAGGTGGCCGTGATTAAACTGAAAATTTGCTTTTGTTTGATGATAGTGGATCTTTTAAGCTGAAAATGACGGCAGGTACAATTAGCTTTGTTGAAGATTATCGAAAAATACGAGTGCCTATTGAGTGTTTAACCACAATTTTTCGAATCAAGTAGACCTAAGTATTGGATTTATATATATATATATATATATATATATATATATATATATATATATATATATATATATACTGTATGTAGTGAAGATGACGTTCAACTCGGCGCACCATGTAGACACAAAATCTGCATGCTTCTTAATTGAACGTTCGTTTTCAACTGTATTCTTTCCATATTGTTTCCAGATTGCATGCGTACGCGCATGAAAAATTGAAACGTGTACAGTAGTGGCAAAAAAACAGGACCGACGGAATAATCAAAGTCCCCGAAATGAGCCACTGCGCATGCCACGCACGCATTCACAAGATAGCGAGTAATCTATTGAAATTGTTTTAGTTTCCACTGCTGACGTAGCCCATTTCGAAAGCCATTAGAAAATAAGCTGGTCAAATTCATGTTATGGGATAATAAGTTAATTAAGGGGGCACTTCTGTGAGTTTTAAAACTTTTACAATTTTCATCCAAAATTTATGAATTTTAAACTACATAAACATACCTACATTACTACCATCTGTACAAAATTTTGTACCATTAGGGCTAATAATTTTGAAATGATATTTTTTAAATGTATTTTATATTGACGTCACTAAAAAGGCTCCTTGCATCACAATTTCCACAATTTTTAATTCATATTAGCTCAAAAGCTTGAAAATAGTCATGGTAACATAAATTAATTAGCTTTTTGAGCTCGGTCTAAATAGAGAGCCACAATAAATTTTTAAATCGATTTTCTTAATTTTTCACCATTATTTCACCATAGTGTCTCCTTAAGTAGTAAAATATCGCTGCAATGGAGAAGTATTGGGAATAAATTTGAATAAGGAACAAAAAGAAAGTTTCCTTCCCGGGCAGGATTCGAACCACGAAAGTCTTAGTTACCAGTCTATCGTGCTCTGGAATGAACAAGGCTCTGAAATCAGCTACAAGGGTCGGTCCGGTTTTTTTGCCACTACTGTAGGCCTACATCAGTAGTGTCAGAGTTGTAAGCTCCAAAACCGGTTGTGGAGCTAGATCGGAGCGTGAACTTGCTTGTCTGTGGAAACACCGGAGCACGCAAAGAGTCTAGTGGAGCGCTCCGCTCCGTTTAGTCTCTGTCTGACAACGCTGGCCTACATGAAGCTTCATAATCATAACCTCCCAGGACTGTTTTGTCTCACTATTTCAGTCTTTTATTGGTCGTTTCAAGTATTTTCTCATCTCTCTTTTATGCTTATAGTAGGTAACTTCTTATTACAATTTGTACTTGTACAAGGCGGACATTTTCAGCGAACTATTTTTGAAGTGTAATAAAACTTTTAATTCCTTTAAGGAAATGTCAAGTCTTGCATAAACTAGAACATGTTGTTATTTACTTTGAAGATAATCAAAGACTTTCAGAGTGTAAATTATATTACAATAAAACTTCTAAAGTATTGGCAAGTCTCGAAAAGTTTTGTGAAGCGTTTAATTTGACGAGAACTAGGTCGTATACAAACAGTTTAATAAGTACGTATATCAAATAAATGGCAAAGATCTTTTACTAAACACCAATTTTAATAACTATAAGTCGTGTTTGTATTACAGCCAGTCAATTCGGTCAAAACAAAGAGAGGGTTAAGGCCGACAAGCATGTAAAATAAATAGTAAGGCCACCATGAAATGAGAGGGACAAAACCTACATATGAATATATTTTAATGTTGCAGAGAAGGTCGTTATTAATCATTCTTGACGCTTATAGATGTTCCTAGACACTCCACAAGCAACTGGAGGAAACGAAAATGACAGGTGTGCAAACTGCTTTGACACCAGCACCCATCAGCAGCCCGAGGGATAACTAAAGTGGCGACCACGAAACTGCGAAACACATGTGATGGTGCAAACATTGTGACGTCCGACATTTCAGCCGCCATGTTGACAGCGGCTTGAGAAGGAAGCGCATTTATTTCACCCTTCGTAGAAACTCTCCGCTCGAAGCCCAGGCAGAATTTCATGCTTTCCTACATGCCTTCCCGCGGAAATTGTGCGGTTTTGGTTTCAGGGCGTTCTTTTAGAAACAGGCGTTGAACCAATATACGTAGGTCTTGTTCAACCATTGATACCTTGAAAATAAATTTACATCAATTTGGCAGAAAATTACTACGGCTGTAAAGGACGATTTCTGAGAACTCACATGGTGCTACTGTGAATCACAAATGTATACAGAAATTACTCAAATGTATACAGATATTACGTATTTGCTTTCTAAATTATTGCCTCTCATTGAGGTTCTGGCTGATATGTACATCTACTCGTATTATCAGGTAGTACATCTTACTTGACGATATGTGACAGAGGAAGAACAATATTGTTTATTGTTTGTGTTTATCTGAAGTCTGACTAGTGTAATATGTAGCTACTCGGCGATATATGCAATGGAGGGGAAAGGAACTGGCCCTCTGCCCCATTATCTCCTGGTCTAGTTGCCTCATAAGTGATGCCTTTTGGTATCACTTATGATGTTCAGACCTGTTTTCGGACGGTTGACGTTACGACTTAACCGCGTTGCGATATACAGGGACATCACTTTATTTTTACCAACATTTTTAACATTAACCTGCCTATACTCGGAAACACTGTTGGCCCCTTCCATTACAGGAGTTTGATGTTACTAGTGCAATATGCAAACAAATCATTTTACTAGGTATAGGAGGAGAGAAAAGTAGTGTATCCATTTATGTTGCAGGGAAATACGATATTACGATTTTCAGTTTGATCATCACTTTTTCGGAATTTATCAAAATACAGTAGAGTAGTAACATTTTTTTTCAAAAACTCAACTTTTCAGGCGGCTATGTTCGTTATGTAATGTCTACTTTATTTAGCATATTAATTATTGATGTTATCATACAATATAGAGAGTGCATTTAAATTGAGGGGGTCATAAATAAAGGGCTGTAAGTGCACTTAAGTTACTTTTGAGAAAATGGGGTTTAAATATTTAAGCTTTCGTAAAATCGGTGAAAATTTTTATTTAAATTTTAATGTGTGATGCGATTAAAATATCCCTTTACCACTAAAATTTTAGATACTTTTGCTTACACTGGATGCACTTAACTCATGTTGCTACAAATGTCACTAACATTCCTTTGCTTCTAGCCACCTCAATTCAAAAAAAGCTAATCTGAATTTTTAAATAAGTTGCTGAAAATGGTTGCCGTTCATTACAATGCAGGCTTCAATTCAGTACGCATATTATTAAAAACATTTTGAAGCATATTCTCTGAAATTGAATTTACCGTTTCTTGAATATAATTTTTAGTACGATATTATTAATATAGGTTCTTTCTTCTATAGAAAACGCAATCATATTTCTGAAACACACTATACACTGCAGTGTTTACTTCAGTGCTTGAAGACTTCGAATGCAACAGCGGCCGTAAGTTTGTGTGTCTGACGGAAGCAAGGACATTAGTGAAGAGGTGAGAGTGAAGTACATTCAGAAATGCAGGTACAATAAAAATGCAAGTGAAAATAAAATGATGTCCCTGTATATTACTTTATTTTATGTTTATCTGTGAGCGTGTAAAATATATATAGGCAGGAACGGTGTGACCTAATTCGAATCTTAGAAAGTATACTGTTAAATAAAAGTTAAATGTTAGAAAAGTGTTGATGTGTTTATTGTCAGTATAATTTTAAATATCGTCGTTGATTTTATGTGGCAGTACGCAACATAACTTTTCAGGAAGAAGAAATAATTAAAAATCAATGGGCTTACTTACATAAGAACAGTCCACACCTGTGGAGTAACGGCTAGCGCGTCTGGCCGCGAAACCAGGTGGCCCAGGTTCGATTCCCGGTCGGGACAAGTTACCTGGTTGAGGTTTTTTTGCAGGGTTTTCCCTCAATCCAATATGAGCAAATGCCGGATAACTTTCGGTGCTGGACTCCGGACCCATTTCACCAACATTATCACCTTCATCCCATTCAGACGCTAAATAACCTAAGATGTTGATAAAGCGTCGTAAAATAACCTACTAAAAATACATAAGAATATGAAGTAATTCGGTATAAAACATTGGTGAATATGGTGAACATAAATCTAAAATCATCGAGGATCAGTGTTGCTCTACTGATATTTAATTAACTTTTTCTTCCTCCTGAAAAATTATTTTTTTGTACTGTTACATAGGAGGTTTCATAAAATCAACGACGATATGTAACTTCCTTCTGATTCATTATACTTTCCTATAATAAATCTCACATGGATTCCGGAAAAGTAGATCATGTGCTGAAGGGTATTTTACTCTAAAAATGATAACAGAAAAAACAAAGAGTTTAATAAAGAGACACATTTGGCTTTTACCAATTTTAACAAGGCTTTTGACAAAGTTAATAGAAAAAGAGTTATTTAAAATCCTGAAAGAAGATTATGTTCCAAACTAATTAATAAATATAACCTATAATTTATATTGTGAAAATTATATTTCAGTATGTACTGGAAACAATCAAACTGAGTGGAAATCAATTAATCAAGGTGTTCGCGAAGGTTGTAGCCTACTCCCATTACTATATATATATATATATATATATATATATATATATATATATATATATATATATTGATCATATGATAGAAACTGAAAAAGAACAAAACAGGGTAATTTGAACATTAATACGAATTCAAAGTCTGATATATTACTGTTTGCAGATATGTAATATTATTAGCAGATTCTGAAGATGGCCTCCAATGTTCTGTTTTCCAATTACAACTCATTTCTGAGGAATACGGGATGGAGATTTCAGTTAATAAAACTAAAATAATGGGATTCATCGGAAAAAATCATCTCCGCAGCAAAATTTGCCTTTATAATAAACCTGTAGAACAGGTCTCATGTTTTAAATATTTGGGTTTTCATTTGAGCTATGAACAAGAAAAAGATATTTCTACAGAACTAAATTACTTTAACCACGCAACCAATACCATTAATAACATTTTCAAACCTTCTCTTGTCCAAAAGCAAACAAGAATTGAAGCCTATAAAACATTGGCGAGACCTGTTCTCATGTATGGAAGTGAACCTTGGACCATACGCAAATGTGATGAACACCGAATCACTGCCAATGAAATGAAGGTTTTGTCCACACCTGTGAAGTAAGGGTTAGCGTGTCTGGCCGCGAAACCAGGTGGCCCGGATTTGATTCCCGGTCGGTGCAAGTTACCTGGTTGAGGTTTTTTCCAGGGGTTTCTCCTCAACCCAATATGAGCAAATGCTGGGTAACTATCGGTGCTGGACCCAGGATTCATTTCACCGGCGTTATCACCTTCACCTCATTCAGACGCTAAATAACCTAAGGTGTTGATAAAGAGTCGTAAAATAACTTACTTAAAAATGAGCTTTATTTAAAAGAAGAACCGTTGGCTATACTAGATTAGACAAGAAAAAAAATTAGGATATTTTGAAAGATTTAGTAAATATTGATCCAATTTTAGAGAAATTAAAAAAAAATTGACAGAAATGGAAATCTCATATACTCAGGATGCCTAGTACAAGGATACCACGCCAAGTATTAAATTACCGCCCTTTAGGAACTAGATCTCTAGTCTATATCTGTGGAGTAAGGGCTAGCACGTCTGGCCGCGAAACCAGGTGGCCCGGGTTCGATTCCCGGTCGGGGCAAGTTACCTGGTTGAGGTTTTTTTCCGGGGTTTTCCCTCAATTCAATATGAGCAAATGCTGGGTAACTTTCGATGCTGGACCCCGGACTCATTTCACCGGCATTATCACCTTAATCTCATTCAAACGTTAAATAACCTAAGATTTTGATAAAGCATCGTAAAATAACCTACTAAAAAAAAACTAGATCTCTGGGTCGTCCGGTGAAACGTTAGAGTGAGACCGTAACAGGCCACCAGGCTTAATACGTGATAGAAAGAAGAAGAAAAAGGCGGTAACTCACTTTTTTTGAATTGATGATTATTTATTAATGTATTCTGGATTTACAAAAACGTAGTTTGTCATTTTTAGAACCTGTTTTGCATTGGAATAAAATCTATTTTAGGTACCTATAGCAAGATTTTTAGAACCTACAAATCCTTGTTTTAACTATTAAGGCCCATTCACAATGAAAATTAAACATAACCGTAACATAAACACAGAAGTTTGCGCCCAGGCTACCAAATGGGATCATTCACAATGATTCACATAAGCATTGACATAAACATTACCGTAAAACGTTAACATGAAAGTTTTCAAACTTCGTTGTTATGTTTCCATGGTTACCAAGTATGTTTGCTGTTATGCTTATGTTCCCATCGTGAATGATGGTATGACTTCTCGATTTTACCGTAACGTTTATATTCTTAAGTTAACGCTTACGTTATGTTTAATTTTCATTGTGAATGAGCTTTTACCGAAAGTGTTTTTCAATACTACAGACTCTGTACTAATCCTCATTTCAGTTTGGTTGATAGGCTTTCCCCTCTACTCACACTTTTTACCTTCCGTGAAGGGGAAGATGGTACTGTCTATCTTACTAACGTTCGACTAATTGATTTTGAACATGGTGAAAATTCTTGTTATTGAAAATGTTTACCGGTAATCTATATTTCGAAAATCTATACTAAGCGTTTGTATTTCATTTTATTGTTGTTTATATCGACTGACACATTAAAAAGCTACTGGCAGCAGAAGATAAATGTTTTCTTCACCGCTAGTTGCTACTCTACAGCATACACAACGGGACAATCTGCACTGTGTCACTGCCCCCTGACTTTATAATACAAACTAACATCCCTTAATTTAATTAATTATTAGTTGAAAATATTGTAAGAACGACACTACAACATGTAATTGTCAAACATTTTTGTCACTGTATTTTATATCCACTTATGTACTTTATTTAATTTTTATTTTCTTGTGAGGACAACTTGGGGGGTGCAGGTATAAGAGGTAACAGCTACCGGTCTGTTACTGACGGACTCAGGGCAAGTAGAAGGGGAAAGAAATGCCTTCGCATCCTCTCAACATGTATGAAATGTCGTTTAGAATCATTTGAATAACTTATTTGCAGCGCTAGTATGTCACGCCCGAAGTATCATTAGCGTACCGGTATCCTGGCAAATCACTTAAAACCCAAGTCTGGATAGTTTCCAACTCGGAGTAAGATAATAGAAACTAACGCCTCGTCATCACCACGAACTTCCAGTTGATGACGTCATTCTTTGTCCTGAATCTCTCTCGAAAGTCGGTGATGAAATGCATTTTATCGTCTCACAGTGTCAATGTAACGCGCCCACGTATGTGGGATGAGGGCTGCCCACAGAACCAGCGGCCTCCACGTACCTGCTCTCCCGATATGGAGTGATCCGGTCTGCCCAACTGGCTGCTTGACCTCAACAGACGCTGCAGCGACCGGCGCGACGTGCTGTTGATTTATACGCTAATTTCATAACGAGATTCACGCTTAAAAATTACACCACCAAGTGGCACTTCAATTAAACAAAATGTTCAAGATTGATTTAGTAAATGATCCACAGCTTTCATGGTAAATTATCAGTCTTTTTTCATATATAACGCATTAATTCTAAGCCACTCATAATATGCTAATTACTCAAACAGGAACATCCAAGACTAATGCGCTTTTCTAAGAGCACGAGAGACCACACGTTGCAAACTGCCCAGTGAAACTTCTTCTCCAATACACCCTTAATTTCTTTGATAAGACGAACGACCGAACAATTCCGTTGCATATCTCTGTATCCAACTGCGATGTATCCAGTCATAATCATAGTTAGGAAGTTCATGGATTTGCATATTCTCTTATCAGCAGTGACTAATGTTTGCATTTGGAAGTCGCAAAATAATCAGATTCTTCAGGTTTCTTTGAAGACCATGTCTGGAATTTATCTCGACTTGTCACTTGACTATACGGTGGGACTACAGCAATGTGTTTTCAGTGCGATAACGATTTCTCCCGGCCTAAGACAGCGCAAGACCCCACACTGATGACTAGAGACCGGCAATATAGGTAGAAAATGTAATCAAAATATTAAATATTTCAATACAAAAATAACTTAGTTCCTAAACCATATGCACGGCGCTTATTCCGTCGGATCCCGGCCTCTTAGTCACTCGTAATGAGTGCACCTCTGCACACTGTGTGTACATTGTACCACTGTCACACATCTGTGACGCAGTGCATGAGGGTTCGCCACTAGAAGGAACCTAAGAGATGGAACTTAAACTGAGAGGATCCTGTCCGGTATCGGAATGGGAATCCGGTGTGGCTTAGTGGATAGAGCGTCGGCACGTAGAGCTGAAAACCCGGATTCAAATCCCGGTGCCCTGAGAATTTTTCTCCTTTCCACTCATTCTTCATCATATGGAGTAGGTTTAGATCATTATTTATAAAATAAGCCTTTAGAGATTAATAATTTTGTGTACATTTAATATGCTACCAAAATAAAATATTATAAATATGCAGAAATAAACAGTTTCTCAACATAATAAAATTCTTATCTGAATTCAAGAACTAGATACATAACTATAAAAGCAAACAGATCTTACATTGGTTGGACTCGGCACTGGTTACAATAGAACACAAGTAACTATTTTTATATTTTCTGGCAAATTATTACATCCTCTTACAAATGGCTTTTAAGGAACTTGGAGATTCATTGCCGCCCCCACATAAGCCCGCCATGGGTACCTATCCTGAGCAAGATTAATCCAGTCTCTTACCATCATATCCCACCTCCCTCAAATCCATTTTAATATTATCTTCCCATCTACGTCTCGGCCTTCCTCAAGGTCTTTTTCCCTCCGGCCTCCCAACTAACACTCTATATGCATTTATGGATTCGCCCATACTACATGCCCTGCCCATCTCAAACGTCTGGATTTAATGTTTCTAATTATGTCAGGTGAAGAATACAATGCGTGCAGTTCTGTGTTGTGTACTTTCTCCATTCTCCTGTAACTTCATCCCTCTTAGCCCCAAATATTTTCCTTATTCTCAAACACCCTTAACCTATGTTCCTCTCTCAAAGTGAGAGTCCAAGTTTCACAACCATAAAGAACAACCGGTAATATAACTGTTTTATAAATTCTAACTTTCACATTTTTTGACAGCAGACTGGATGATAAGAACTTCTCAACCGAATACTAACAGGCATTTCCCATATTTATTCTGTGTTTAATTTGCTCCCGAGTATCATTTATATTTGTTACTGTTGCTCCGAGATATTTGAACTTCTCCACCTCTTCAAAAGATAAATTTCCAATTTTTATATTTCCATTTCGTACAATATTCTCGTCTCCATGGATAACGAACAAAATATATCCTTACCATAACTGCTGCTTTAAAGTGACACTGAAGGCATACTTGAACTCTTGCATGTACGAGTACCACAGTCGGTTTACTGGGATATTCATAAAGATTCACCTGGTGGCGCGCCGTTACTCTAACAGCTAGAATGTTGGTTTTCCACGTAGGAGACTTAGGTTGAGATCTCGGCCAATGAAAATGAAATTTGTGATGTGGACATGTGTAGAAGTGTGGGCAAAACCTACACGTGCATGCCCTTGTAACATGAATCAGTATGGTGATACGACACGGAAACACGTAATAAGCGTGTAAGCAACTCGTATCACCATGCACTTGAACGCTAAATGTTAATACTAAACGCGGATACACAGTAATGTAAGCAGCTTTAAAAGGTTGCACTAAGTACAACCTACATCTCACCTCCACACCTCCATGACGAAGTCGAATTAATACCAGAGAGCTTTTACTTGAGTGGGAGTACTCAAGGAAGCATTAAAATAATCAACACTTCAAGTGGCTGCTTGCAGAGATTGGAAAATAATTAATCATCACTTTTATATTATTTATATTATCCGATATCTGATTAGGTTGATGGATATAATGCTGAAAGAAGTACGCCTACGCAAAACCGTGACCTGATTGAATTAATAACAGCGAGTAGGTGGTAACATTAATGTAACTCTCCACACAGCATCAAGTACAAGGGGGGAAAAGGGAATGGAGGTCAGTTGGTGTTTCCAAGGGATTTTAGGATACGAGCACACTTGACGTGAAAAATTGATATGGACCTACTTTTGTTAGATGACATGTAAGTCCTTTCTTTGAAGCTCTGATATAACAAAATTGAAGATATACAATCAGCTCCAGAGCTGTAGCGTTGCTTCAGTGCTGAACAGTCAAATTAAAATTTTCGATAGTCCAGATTACATTTTTTTTTGTGGGATTGATGACGGAAAGTAGATGAAGCAATTCCCTGTACCCATGCGTGAGAGGTAGTTGTAGACTTGATCCAATATATTATCAACAGCAAACACAACAATTATCATTCCATTAGGAAGTAGTAGAGAATTTTGGACAACGTATGAATTGGCAGTGGGCACCTACCTTTCCATGAGAGGTACTCGGAGATTTTATACAGTAAGTCAACGGTGGCGAAAATGCAATCGTGCGCCGAGCCACTGTGTAGGCTGCAACGTGCATAGCACCTATGGAGGGAGGCGGACACCCGAAGGGGAAGTGAAGCAACTGTCTGACTTATTAACGGATTTTCAGTTTCCTTACGTCAAGCACTTAAATATAATTTTATACAGTACAAGGCTACAAACTAATGTTTAGTACGTGTAACGAAAAAAGAAATGAACAATATCACAACCTAAAATTAATTGTCTTCAGAATGTCTCTGCGACAAAATTTCAAGATCAGGAATTATGTCACTTACTGCCAGTCGTAGTTGATCACGAAGGTATCTGTCTGTCAGTCGTGATCTGAATTTGGTTTTTACTATTTTAATTGTTAAAAATAATTTTTCACAAACGTAAGTTGTAGCGAACATGGCTTCAACAAATAGCAAGCGAAAGAACGAAGTTTCGGATATTTTTTGGCAAAGATTTGAAAGTTCAACATTTGTCAAGTCCTTACATCTAGCTTTCATTTGACATCACATAGTAAATCAGTGAGTTCAAATTGAAGAGCTAACCGCATTATTCGTACATCTGCTGAAAAAGGGTCGACTTACAGAGATGATGATGATTATGATGATGATGATGATGATGATGATAACAACAATAACACTTAACCTTTTAAGTTTTCATCAGTAACATGTAGTATAATGCCGTTTTATGTTATATAAACGTTTTCCTCGTAATACTTGTGAACAAATCATACATTTAATATTCTCATCATATTGACAGCAAAAAAATGCGTCCTCCCATCCTACTTGGAACTTTCGATGATTTCGAGAGAGACATATGCCACTCGCAGGTCAGAGACAAATATAAATGTTGGCGGAGGTTAGAAGCAAGCGAAATGCACAGCTATCACTGCGAGCCACAATGTCTCGCGAGTCACGTTCTCGCCACGGCTGCAGTAAGTGGTCGATGGTCAACAGGAGACTCAAAATATTACTATTTTCATGTAAAAGTATTCGTAAACTTTTTTTACAACATATGAGCAATAGAAGGCGGACTTTGTACAAATACGACCAACAGAAGGCTTCACAATATTTATCATTCTATGAAAAAGTATTCGTGACCTTTGGACAACATAGATCAAAGAAAGACTCCACAATATCACCATTTTATGAAAATTAGTACTATTCACGGACTTTTCCAACATACGATTGGCAACAGACATAAATACGAGTATAATTATTCGACCATGAGAAGTATCTATAGACTTTCTCAAATGAACTTGAAAGTAAGTCAAACACTACTCATTCGTCATAATCATAATCATCATCATTACTATCATCACCATCATAATCATCATCGTCGTCGTCGAAGTTAATATTGTCCTGAAGATTCTTTACTAATTGAGACGAGCCCTCTTCCGTTCTCCAAATGAATTTCGTCTCTCTGACGCTTAATTTGTTGAAAAGGTCTTTTTTCCTTCAGTTAATACTGTAAATTTGTTCGAAGAAATTTTTTTAAGTAATCTTTGAACTATGTCCATTTTTAAATATTTTTCTGTTACATTCTACAATTGAAGTAACCTGTCATTTCCGTGGAAGTTATTTTCTTTGGAGTACAATATCAAGTAATTGTCGCTAGTTTCCTAATAAAATTAGATTTCACTTCGTATATCAATTTTGCAATTACTCCTCTTGTTATAAAATATAAATCTTAGGTTAATGCTTTGTTTTACGCTGTTTTAAGAAGTTCAGTATTGACAGATAATTGAGGGGTTGGGTGCAAGAAAGGCACTTCTCTCAAATGCAAGTTTTGAGAAAATTGATGTTGAAAATTCAAACCGTAATAATGTGATCTATGCACGCCTTTACATTTTGGGTATTCCTGACGTCTATGATCACAGTATTGAACTACAACTTGGTGATCATATGCATAACAGATCAAAGAACACAATAAAGCGTTTTACTCAAAAAGGGCACATAATCTAAAATGCCCTTCTTGCACCCAGCTGCTCAATTAATCTATCATTTTAATTTATTCATATTTATTAATTTATTCATATTTATTTATGTATTTATTTATTTATTCTGGTGTAGTTAAGGCCACCAGGCCTTCTCTTCCACAACACCAGGAATACAAATACAATAATAGAATATCATTATTATTATTATATTATTATTATTATTATTATTATTATTAATACCATATCATTATTATACATAATACGCGTGACAAGCCGTCACTTTATAGAGTTACCTCAACACTTTTGAAGCACTACTTTAAAATAATTAATTTACCATCCATTACATTTTCTCAGGACTTTTTTAATGTTATACTATCATGTGACGCGAGCGTATAACGAACGAGATAATTGATATATTTTATCTCCTAATGGTCTTTTAGACGAGACGATAGTGTACCGGTTTTTACTTGAATAAAAAAAAGAAGGTCCTACATTTATTCATCATTTTCTCACATTAATCACTCTTTTGTCTTTGAAGCCATTACCTACAGTTCTTATTGCTTGCCCAGTTCACGACATGTCCTGAGTCTCTAATGTCCCACAAATTGAGCACTTCCAAGACTACCCACCAGATTATCAATCTTCTCCACACCGCATTGCGCTTTTCTTCTGTCCTCTTTCAATTGTTAAATTGTCTTCCGCACAATAAAATCTCATTATACGTTTTTCTTTTATATAATCGTCTTTATTTTCACGCTCTGTAAGCTGAATTATGCAGCTGTCGTCTCACATTTCTGGATTACCTCTTAATCAATTGAAGTTGGTCTCTCTTTAGATTATATGAAGACTGTTCGGGAAAAAGTAGCAGAATAACGAAACGATCAAGTTATTTGTAGTCCTGATAGTGCCGGATTTAGGCCTAGGACGGCAATTTCTAGGGGGCGGCATTTTCTCTCTCTCTTTCTGTTCCTTTTTTCTTCCCCCTTTTTTCATTTCCATTCTACAGTGAAATTTGTTTTTAAAACACTTTTGGTAAATCTTAGTTTGTTCTTGAACACCTTGTGGAAGTCGAATATTGTTTTGTTATCGCATTGTCGCGATCGCGGCGAGAGTAAAAGGAAAGTGTGCAGCTGCATAATTATATTGTAATGCCGTTATCACGTTATTATACTACGAAACTGCTTAAATTTAAGCTTGTATAAATAAGAATGCACTGTTGAAAATCAAATTGGATGTATGTTTGTTATTTACTGCTATGAATAGTAACTACAACTCTCAGTTACATTTGCAATAGATATATCGTTAACAATATAATCGCCCCATGCAGAAAGGGCTTCAGTCCATTAGGCTTAGTTCTGAGAAAAAAAATGCTATACACTATATTCCTTTCTGCATAGAACTCTGAGCCTGACGCTTTAGTTTCCATTTTTCCAAGCATTGAACTGAATACCTTTCTGCACAGGCCGATGGAGCCACCCATAAAGGTGTGATTTCTATCGATATCTCGTTTCCACCCCCCCAAATTTGTGACTGAAGCCCTTTCTGCATAGGGAGATTTTATACTATTAATCACTTTCCAGCATATACACTATATAATTCGATATGAAAGGTTTATTCCGCAAAGAGTTGGAGTTCATTTTTCAATTTACTTTAAAGTAAGAAATACTCGTAACAATTTTATTATACCACCTACAAAAACAATTGTTAAAAACTGTAACATACCTTTCACAAATAAATTTTGTTTCAACAATGAATAAGTTTGAGTGCACACCTGAGGAGTAACGGTTAGCGCGTCTGGCCACGAAACCAGATGGCGTCCACACCTGTGGAGTAACGGTTAGCACGTCTGGCCGCGAAACCAGGTGGCCCGGGTTCGATTCCCGATTTGGGACAAGTTACCTGGTTGAGGTTTTTTCCGAGGTTTTCCCTGAACCCATTATGAGGAAATGCTGGGTAACTTTCGATGCTGGACCCCGGACTCATTTCACCGGCATTATCACCTTCATCTTATTCAGACGCTAAATAACCTAAGATGTTGATAAAGCGTCGTAAAATAACCTACTAAAAATATAAAAAAATTAATAAGTTGAATTGTTTCTTTACATCGAATCTGATGTGCTTCGTCAGATCGACTTGATGACATCATCAATGATTTCTCCGTGAAGAAAGTGCGAAGAAAATCTTCATAATTCACAAGTAGGAAGCATGTATTTTGATTCCAATAATGTATTGTTTTCTGAATTATAACATTTCATTTAAAATAAATTTAAACTAAACATGACCTGAATAATAGTTGTTCATAAACTGTTTGTGGGATTTGGGGGGAGGGCGGAAAATTTTAGCACTGCATAGGGGCGACACTACACCTAAATCCGGCTTGCTAATAGTATAGCCATATCTTAGAACAACAGAATAAACACAAGATGACAACTCATCCGATCCATGTGAGAAAGGGATACATTTCCATTTTCACTAATTGACAAATCTGATGAATTAACAGTAGGATTATATGACTTTACTTTTGGTGATTTTCTGCAGTGAGGAACATCCTTAAAGTGAAATATTACTTGAAGATCCCCCTCCCCCTTTTAATTTGAATTTGGCACAGTCGGTACACTCTAACCTTATTTACTCCTTTACGTAATTTTACTGGGTCCTCTCACTGAGACATTAATCTGGCATCAGAATAAATAGGACGAAGTACAATGGTGAGCTTGTAACAGTCCTACATGGCTATCGCTGTCTCTTCTACAACTTTTTATTTTTCCGTTACGCGAACAGATCTCCATTCATGATGCCTCTGTGGGAAAGAAAGTATGCAATCCATTTTAAGCTCAAGTGGTTTCAGACATCAGAGATGTCCATCCTCCTCTTCCTTGGCGTGGGTTGTTTTGGACTTACTTACGCATGTCTTTCAGCAGCTCTTTCATGGAAATCTCGAGATGTAACACTGGCGGCGGCGGTGATGATGGTGGTAATTTATTTAACGACACTTTCAACTTCAGAGTTCATTCAGCGTCGAATTTTGCCTGGAGGCCTTTATCATGGGAAAAAACCCAATTGAGCCCCGTAGTCAAATGGCTAGTCTCCTAAATTGAGATAACTCATCCTGCCTATGGTCTTCCGTGGTTCTACTAAATCGCAAAAACAAATGTCGGATGGCCTCTAAAAGAAATGGGCCACAAGCGTACATATTCCTCCACATACATTTCGGCATATTCAAAATTAAAGCCTTAAAAAATCGGGACCTTCGTTTTCGTGTCTCGTTTTGGGAACTTTTGGGCGAGCTTACTCGAGCGTCACTAGCCCACTGCAAGGACTCGAATCCCTTGTCTAGCGAGGATAGTGACGGACTCCTGACCACTCGCTCTGCCCAGCCTTTTATAATTTTGTCAATTCTGCCAAGCTACTGTTCAGTCGTGCTTGTAGCATTCCTCCCCTTTATTTGGTAGCTTGGTAGCTATAGATTACATCTTTTTCGGCTCTTTCCTTTTAAAATTATCTTACGTTCCTTCATCGGAACGGTGAAAGCGCAGTGAGACAAGTGGTCAACAAGCTTGGAACTGACAAACACATTCTCAGTCGCAAATTCCCGTGCAAGGACGCGCTATCGCGTACCTTTTAATTCCTTCTCCAATTTTCCTTCTTTCATTGTCATTGTCATGGACAAGGTTCATTTCCGAGCTTACGATTTGGGCTTCCACGTTTTACTTCATTCAGGAAGAAATCACGCTAAGAATTTTATCACCCTTTAATATCCATCGCGCTTCGTAGAATATGAACCTGCGAACACCGATCCAACGGTCAGCATGGTAACCAAAAGACCGCCGAGGATGACTCGGGACGTAATTCTAAATAGACCACGACTCATGGTGTCCTAAATAATTAGTTCATTGTTATAGAATAATGGTCAAACCCGGATTGATATATCGTTCCCACAGTCTAGTATATACAGTCACGAAGCTTGAGTTGTTGAAGGTACTAGGAACAATAGACTGTGCCGGTACTATTTCGCATTGTCTGTAATGAGGCGATAGTAGCGATCCTAGTGGTTAGCAACTATCTATGGATACATATTCTCTACGTATTGAGCTTTTAAATTATGGTTTATTTAACGACGCTCGCAACTGCCGAGGTTATATCAGCGTCGCCGATATGCCGGAATTTTGTCCCACGGGAGTTCTTTTATATGCCAGTAAATCTGCTGATATGAGCTTGTCGCATTTAAGCACGCTTAAATGCCATCGACCTGAGCTGCGATCGAACCCGCATCCTCGCTCACAGAAGGCCAGCGCTATACCGACTAAGCTACTCGACGACTCATGACTGTGTCGTTACCTTGTTAATTATCTTTTGACGTAGAATACGTACGTCTTTCCCCTCACCGAGTTTGGGAACCCGTTGTTGGATTCGTGGTGAAACAAAAAAGTCAGAATTTTAAATGATTTCTGTTACAAGACTAAGTCACGAGGGAAGGGTTTCGGCTCGAACAGGAATTTCGTATCCAAAATTTGTTTACAGGCCCATCTTTACATCTCTGTAAAGCTCCCAAAAAGCATTCGTTTGTGTAATGTGTGGTTTGTCTGTTAGAGCACTGTACAAGTTGAGGGGTGGGGAGAGCACTGCACAAATTAAGGGGATGGAACACCTTACCCGTAAGCCTAGCCTAGCCTAGAAGCTAGTGCGAGTGGTAAAATGTCTAAAGCCCATTTAAGAACATTTTTCTCCAACGTTCTGTCTAAAAATATTGCAGCTAATCAAAAGTGTACATTGTTGTGTGAGTCATTGAATGCGCACAAAGACGCAACCTTAATAAATGAATCATTGCAAGGCTAGGACATGGAATGTATGATCATTCCACCTAAAAAGCTAAATATTTCCAGCCTCTGAATATCTATTTTCTCAGACAATACAAAATATATGTTCGGAGGATAACAGATTACATAAGGACTCTTGCTGAAAATCCAGAACTTAACTTGGGAAATCGAGTGTTTATAATGAAAATGCACTCTGTTATTCATAACCAGTTGTCTGCTCCAGTATACCGCCCTATGCTTCAGTATTCCCGGCTGTCAGCTGGTTACGTGAATCGTGAACAAGTCTCGGACTTCAAAAATGTAATTCAGGTGGCATTCGATTTTTCAGCACTGGAGTGTGGTTCAGAAGATTGTTCAGGTGTTGCTTCTGCGTGTTGTGCTTATTGCTCTGCGCCATGCTGTTTCATGCATTTTATAGAGAATCCTCATGTACATTTTTTAAAGAAGTGTATTGACCAATACCAACCAAACGGAGAGTTACACAAATGAATGCTTTTACGGTCTTCATCACCATTGTGAAGTAAGCGTCTGTACAAATTTTTAACCGAAAATTCTTGTTCGAGCCGAAACCCTTCCCTTGTCAGTATTCAGCAGGCCCCAAACAGCACAAAATGACATTATCTCGTAAACGGTAAGCGGACCCATATTTACTGAAACGTTTTTGCTTCTCTTCGCTTTTACTTTTCATCCCTAAATTTTTGACTATCACTTTTGAAACACCGTGTAACAGATTTTTGCTCAAATATGTAGTCGCTGTTAATAAATTAATGAATGATTGAAGAATGAATGAGCAGTTAAATGAATAAAAACCGCTCAAATTACCATTTTGTCCAAAACTCTTACACAAACTGTCTGTAGATTATCTCTTTGATGAGATTCGCTCGTTAAACGGCCGAGAGAAATTAGTATTATTATTAGCGCTACCTCAGATGTGGAACTTTCTAAAAAATTAATAATGATAAACAGCGGGCACATCTCGAAAACCAACTAGTCCATTACATTAATCGAGACGCATCGGCAAAGAATCCTTGTAGCATATATGATAATTTAGTTTTTTTTTTCTCTCTGTAGCTTCTGGCGTACAATTAAATACTGTAATAATGTAAGCTGATGTATAATTAAATTCGTGTTAAGATTTACATGTTGGTTCCTTAAACGTAAGAGCAGACTTTGTGGTGGAACGTAGTACATAAAACACAGTGATCATGAAACTCGGGCGTTGGTTGTCATGGCAATTAGACATTTACGCGCAAAGTCCATGTTTATTATCTGGTTCTCCTATAATTTTAAGTGGGATGTGGGTAATAGAATTTCTCTTGAATTTGCAGTGATTAATGTCTGGTATCTTCACATGGTCTGAAGTATTCCTTAAGCATAAGGTTTATTATTTATTAACTTACATTAGATTTAAGAGAAATTACAAACCAGGCATGTAGCAGTTTAATATTAGGGGAATATCTATCCCTCCTTCTCGTATTCAATTTCGAAAATATATTGAACGACTATTTCACAGAAGAAGAGCGTTTCTTGCTGTAATTGTTTTCAGAATCGATTATTTAACGACCCAGTACCAACTGCTAGGTTATTAATGTCAGTAAAATAGGTGGTAGTGATACGACATTTGGTGAGATGAGACAGGATTCACGATGAGAAATTCGCCAACCAGGTAATCAGCAGGATTCAGACTCTTATTTTTTTCTTATGGAGAAGAAACCCGAAGGCTTGCACTGCAGCTTGAGGCTTAAGGCTCATTGACAATGCAAATTAACTCAAGAATGTAAACGTTACGGTAAAATCAAGAAGTCATACCATCATTCACGATGGAACATAAACATAACAGCAAACATACTTGGTAACCATGGAAACATAACAACGACGCCATTTCCTCATTCTGTCGTATACTTCAGCGTTCCACGATTGTGTTCTGTTTGCAAATCACGTAAGCATAAGCATGAAAGTTTGGAGTTTGCAAACTTTCATGTTAACGTCTAACGGCAATGTTAATGTCAGTGTTTATGTGAATCATTGTGAATGATCCCATTTGGTAACCTGGCCGCAAACTTCTGTGTTTATGTTACGGTTATGTTTAATTTTCATTGTGAATGGGCGTTTATTGTGCTTACCACTGCTGTTCTGTGAATGATACTGTAGCCGAACGGCTGCGTTTTCTTCACGCTACACCATGACCTTAACCCAGGCTATGGTGGTGGTGATCATGATATGTGACCTATTGTTGACGAAATGAGTCCGAGGTCCAATGCCGAAAGTTACTAGCAATTCTGTTTTAATTGGTTGAGGGAAAACCTCGGATTTGAACCCGGGCCCACTCGTTTCACGGTCAGACGTCCTAACCGTTACTCCACAACGGTGGACAGAATTCAGACTTAAGTCCGAGCAAAGCTTTTGCTTAGAGTCCAGCTGATTACCCTTGTTTTAAATGAACTTCTTATGCTGTAGCCCAATGGTCGGCAAAGATTACGTCGTATAAATGCAGCCCGCAATACACAACAAAGATAAGGTACAAGGGGGAGGATAGCCAGACAGCTTAACGTTGAATGAACAAGTGATGGCTAAAGGCTCGTCTCCACTATTAAACATTTAACAACGCCATGTTAAATTGTTTAGTGTTAACATCGCAACATGTTAATTGAACATGTTAATGCTAATTTCATTTAACACTTTGTCCACACTGTTAAACATGTTAAACTTGACTTTCTTTGCGTAGTCCACCATAAACAGTCTATGAGATTTTAATATAGATAGTGTTTTATTTTCAAACCTTGGAGAATGACTCAGATGATGATATGACTTTTACAATTGCCTCTATTACTTGTTACAAGGCTTTGAAAAGGAAGAAAATGAGAATGTGGATGCGGCAATATCTCAGTAAAAGACACGATGTAGGATACATTCTAAACAAGCTTAAAGTTGAATACAGTATCGATTTGGATTCAAAAACTTGCTGAGAATGTCAGAACACGATTTTAATATAGTGCTGCAAAAACACTTCCTGTTACATCAAAGAAATACGCAATTTAAGAGTAGCCATTTCATCTCAATTAAAAAAATTACAGCGCGATTGATTACCATAGGACCTACGACATGATAGATGTTAAAGGAGTGGGTAATACATATCGTATAACTATTCTTTCCGAAGTTTTACGAACGTTAACATACATCACCAAATACGACCATTACTGACGTCAACACAGCATTAACGTTTAGCGTACGATGAGAGTGCGAAAACTCTCTATTGTATTCTCGAGAACAGTTAAATAATAATTCCAGTTCTCTAAAACAGACGGCCTTCTTAGTTCTGTCCGTGTATTCTTTTGCAGACACATCCCACAAACAAGGCCTTTCCATCAGTACATTAATTTTATTCTAATGTATTTTCTTTCGTCCACTCCATTACTTCGAACAACTTACAGGCAACACCAAGGACCAATGATAGTATAAAAATGATCAAGATACGCGCCACAAAATCGGAACTTATAGTTGTTGCTATGGAAACTGTACGAACTTTGCTGAACTGTACCGACGCTGCACGAGCAAATGAATTGACTTGACATGTTTTAAATGTTTAATAGTGGAGACGCGCCTTAAGAGGAGGGAGATCATGCCTTACCTCCCCCCCCCCTCTGCTTGTGTATTAAGGGATTCACTCGCGAGTCTAGTAATGTCGACCACTGCTGTAGACTATCAATTTTCTTTCTTATTTATTTCCAGTCTACTTGTGACAACAATCAGAAAAAATCACAGATTTAAATTTTTTCGTACTTTTTAAATTGGTTATTTTACGACGCTTTATCAACTGCTTTGTTTATCTAGCATTTGGGTGAGATGGTGATAATGCCGGAGAAATGAGTCCAGGGTCCATCGCCGAAAGTTACCCAGCATTTGCTCGTTGAGGAAAAACACCAGAAAAAATTTCGACCAGGTCACTTGTCCCAACCAGGATTAGAACCCGGGCCCGCTCGTTTTACGGTCAAGCATGCTAACCGTTACTCCACAGCGGTGTACTTTCGCGTACTCTGAACATTTTCACGTTCTGAATAAATGTGTATTTGTCTCAAATATCACAGAAACACATTTGCCGTTAGTCTCGATGTAGAAAGAAGCCAATATTACAGCCTCGGTTAAAAGCGTGGGAAAACTAGGTCTGCTGTATCCTAGAAACCAGTTCAGTATGTATGTTAAAAGATTCTCTCGATACATGACATTTCAGAAGGTGAAGATCCTCTAAGCAAATATGCGAGAAACAGAAGACAGGATTCTCAAAGACTTCCGTGTTAAGGTAAATGCAAATCAAACGAGTTCAAGTGTGCAAGTAGTCGTGAACTCTGCAACGCAACATTCACAGCGACCTTTCATGTTTCAATAAGTTAAGTTGGTACTTCCGTAGATTTACATATAGTTTCATTTTTTTCTGCTACTGTTTACTCCTAGAAAACAAGCTAAAACTGAAATTATAAAGTGTAAGAAATAAAGAAATATTCAACATTTGGTTTAAAAAACTTCACTTAATTTCCACCGTTATTTAATGGTTAAAGATTTTATATAAAAACACAATTTATAAATGAATTGCCTGTGATTTTATAAAAAAACACCAATTAATAACTTCCACATAATAAAAAATTGGCTGCTTAATATGTACTGTTTGTACTTCACTAAACAGTTTTAATAATTTTTTTAAATACGGAAATTAATATAGTATTTTATTCAACCGGGTAGCGCTTATATGATAAATAATTACTCAGATATTTGAATATCGATGTAATTTTTCTTTTGAGATATTTGTAATACGTAAACGTATCTACAATATACAGTAAAACCTCTCAAATCTGAATTAAAAAGATATCTTCGCAAAGATTAATTTTATGGTCCTACATTATTATCTGATATGATTACTATTTGTTGTTAACGAAGAAAAATTCGCTCTGGCGCCGAGCATCGAACTCGGGACCTCCAGTTCTACGCACTGGGTGCTCTAACCACTGAGCTACGCCGAGGCTCAATTCACGGGGCCGGATCGAGTTTGATTCTTTCCCTTAGTGGTCTTAGAAGCAAAATCGATTCGGCCCCTTGGATTGAGCCTCGACGTAGCTCTGTGATTAGAGCACCAGTGCGTAGAACTGGGGGTCCCGGGTTCGATCCTCAGCGCCAGAGGGAATTTTTCTCCATTAACAAGTAAAAAATATGGTTTTAATTATTTATTTTCAAATTTCAAACTATAGTAAAGTTTTCATAAAAATTGTTATCTATATTATTTTATTTTAAAATAAACCGTACATTCTACATTAAATATTTTAGAATAGGTCTATATAGTTGACATAGGAGAATTGTACAAGTATGCAAAGTTTAATTAAAATATATTAAGTACTGTTTATCGGGTAAATTTTGTCCGACTGAAAAATAAATACTCCACAAATTTCATTATAACAAGTAACTATTACGTTTTCAAAAAGATTAAAATTGCTTAGTGATATACAGATAGTATATAGGCCTATTAAGCATGCTAATTTTCATTTCCAAAGGACCTATAAGATTCTGAGGAAAGCAATGTTGAATTGTAGTAAAATTGAGGCGTTCTCTGGAACAAGAGCTTAACCACAAAACCTTGAATTTTAGATATAGCGCATCAAACATTTTAGATCTAGTATGAAAGCAATACGCAGAACGATATTCAAATGTTTCTAGAGTGCACTGTATTTGTTGGAGGTAAATAATATTTTGTCAGGAGGGAGATTTATTATTAAAGATTCAATAAATGCTGGAAACGGAAAAACGATGTAACGTTTGTTAAGTTGTTATTGTAGGGAACGCCTCAATTATACTAGCGAAAGGTCTATCTTCCCCCTTAAATGGTCTTGTAAAGGATCTTCCTCTTAAATAATATATATATATATATATATATATATATATATATTTAAGAACTTTGAATTGAATAGCTTATTTCTATTTTTAACATTTTCGTAAAGATTGCGAGGTGCTGTCATTCTGTAAACAAGAATACGTAGTAAATAGCATGAAAAATGTGTTACATAATACGAGGTTTTGCAATCTGAATCGCCGTGTAGAACTGAATAACGCCGTAACCTTGACAACCTGTGTTTTATGACTGGCGAATGTTTGGTACTTAGAACATACAAGTGATGAGTTTCAGCTGAAGGATGTCATTTATTGATGATGAGGTGAAGCATTTTATGATGCTGGTTTTACGACTCATCTTTCTGCGGATAGGTTGCAATTGCAACCACAGTACCGAAGCAAGGAGAAATGCAACTCTTTCTTCCATTTCATCAAATAATCACCGTGTGGTTTATTCTTCTTCATTGATCTCATTATATTTCTGTTTTACAACTGATCTCGGCCTTGTGGCATGTATTCTTTTCAAATGCGTCAAGTAATGAAAGTACTGAGTTCGGCAGAGAAACAGGCGACTTTAAGGAGCGTATATCTTTCACAGAATAGGCGAGGGGCGGTAAACTGCGCACACATTCCGTTGCCAATACCATGCCATTTAGTCATCATGGAAAGGTGGAGTGGTGCACAACGTGCTTTTGCAATTAAAAGCTTTTGCAAGAACAACAGAAAATTTAAAATTACCTCTCTTATCATAGATCCATACACTCTAGTTTCAGAACACCGAAACAAAAATAAAACAACACAACTGTAGTTTCATTCCCGAAATTGGGGGACGTATTTTACGTGCCAGTGTATCCCTTGTACAGCACAGACTTTTTTTTCATAGTATAACGTACGGGTAGAAGAAGAAGAAGCCTGGAATACATTGTCACTCGCTGGCAATAGCAGAATAAAGTAGATTCCGTGACATTTTCTATACAGTGGGTGTGTCTCATTATTCATAATCCTCTTAAGATTTTACTCGTAGGGGAAACTCGGCTAATTCCGCAGTACGGGTGATTCCGCAGTAGTGCATGTATGATTTTATTGCGTCTTTACAATAGCGTGAACGTAAGTTTTGAGGATATTGGTGGACACCTCTGTCGGCAATACATTGAAACATCGAAAGTTGGCTGTTTTTCGTGTTTTGCTACACAGCTCTGAAGAAAGTGAGCATTGTTACATATAAATTGTTCCTTTTATGTTACTTTCATAATGTATTTCATAATTATTTACTACTGCGGAATTAGCCAAGTCCTATTGCGGATTTATCCGCACTGTTGAGGAATTGCCCGAGTTGTTCTTTTTCAGCTGTAATGTATGTACAACTAAATAAATTTGCATTTTAATAGGTCTCTTTATCTCATTTGGTAATGAAAGGTTTCGTCCATGTCTGTATACCTTGATAATATTTTTCAATAAATATTTTGATAAAAATATGATAGATTTACGTCTTAATATTGCGAAATTAGCCGAGTCTCCTCTATCATCTATAACACTCAAAGTGTTGAAATTTCTGTAAATATTGATCTTTCTATATAATCCAAAGACGTACAATTTTATGGGTCAACTTCGTTTCAAGCACTTTAAATTAACCGAATTGTTACAAGTATAACGGGTAATTTCCTGCGTCGGGACAGATGACCTATTTGTCTTGAAACTAATTAAGGACTGTATCCTTATGAAGAAGGACGTGACCTGAAGAATAATGACAATGAAGTTGAGGTTGTGAAAAGTAGTTTAGTTTACACCAAGCAGCGGCGTGAGATTCTTGTTCGTCGTTGGTAGTTTCACTGTATTTTTTTGTTTCCTGATGTCTGGAAAGTTTAACCCCCACATCCATTTCTGTACACGTCTCAAGGAACCTTTGAGCTAAAATTATTGTGAAGCCAAGAAACTTGTCTGTTACGGGGTGTTCCTGCTTTAAAAAATAGCATCTAATGTCAGCCGTAGCTTCTAATTTTACTTTCGTTTCCAAGAAAATAGAATGCTTCCACGTTCCACCGTGATACAATATACCACCGAATTGAATGCAGCGCGCTATCTTTCTTTTGAATGAAGTGCATGTATTTTATTATTCTTAGAGGAAGGTAATCATCATAAGGAATAGTTACAACATAAAAATTCCAGGAAATATTAAGTAAATTGTCATTTATGAAGTAAAAGAAGTTGTTTTAAACGTGTAACTCCCGGAACTGTTATTGTCGAACCATCGGATCTGTGCCCCCTTAAGATATGGAAACTAACCCTAATTCCTTCTCAGCCTCGGTAATTCATTTCTCTCCCTGCATTCCTATCTCTCTCTTTTCTATCTCTCTCCCTTTCTTTCCCCCATTACTCACAATTTTGGCCTTCTTGCGGGACAGTTTATTTGCACTTGCAGTCCAGTGTTGTCAACTCAACATGAATACTGTAGCACAGAGTGGCGAAAGAAATATTATTAAGCAAGTACCTACGTAATAGCATTTTGCGATGAAGAGAAACAAACAGTTCAATATCTGTTTCCTATAAATCAGGCAACGAAAAGAGCAGCTGCGAACACTGGTGGGGCTTATTTCATTTCAATTGATTACGTATTAAAATTACTTACTTAACTAATACTGATATAATACAACATTTTATGTCATTTATATAGACGGTTCAGAGCTCCTAATAAAGAAAATCAGGAGAGAGGGAGTCTGTGCAGGAGATGAAAAGCTAGAATCACCAGGGAAGAACAGACCAAGGGAACTTTTAATTCTTGTAGATGATATGAACCGATGTATTTTAAGAAGAAAGATACAAGAATTTTGTACCGTGCAGAAAGAAGTTCCGACATTGAAGAAATTACTGAAGGTTGCGAGAGAAGCAATAATTTCCAAGGTTGGAGAGAAACGCTACGGAAAGTGATTCGAGACATGGGATTTAGGTTTAAAAATGTAGAAATACAAGATGTATTTTGATTGAAAGAAATGATATTGTAACATGGAAGACCAGTTATTTATGACACCGTTTGACTGAAGTTTGGCAACATCCCTATTCGGCAAGGTTCGTAACCTGCTGTTTAATGTTTTGGGAGGAAAGCGGGTTGAATGGAGTGAGTACAGGCGTTAACTTTTCCAAGAACGACGACAGCGCTGAAGGGCCACAGATCCGATGGTCCGACAATCTACATGGTTCATAAACGTAGGAATTAAATAAGCAATAAATAAAAGGTACAGAACCCTTGCAGGATAAACTTCATAAACCTAATGAAGAAATGAGGGAAGGACTAAAATGGATAACGCTGTAAACAATATAATATTAAGACAACTGTTCAGCACATATAATGAGAAAGAAATCAACAGAATTCAATATAGGCAATACAGTACAATTCTTTATGAACATATAGCTAGAGCAGGGGTCGTCAGCACAGAGCACGCTGGGGCTAGCCTCTGTTACCCGCGGAAAACGCAGTGCACTATAGTGTTCTCGTAGCTGCTGGCGGGTATGCTCTCTAACTCTCCCTGTTGCACGACAGTGCACACGGAACGGCACCGCGTACCGATTGCACATTTCAGCGAGTGCTGACGACCACTGAGCTAGAGATTCGTGGACCATTCCAGGTCAGTTTGTCCACTTTATATTGTCCACAGTCATATAGTTAATCTTTATTTAATACATGTACATTTTGTCCACTTTTTGTCCATGAAAGATTCGTCCATTTTCAGTATTGTTCATTAATATCAAAAGTCCACAAATATTTTGTCCATTTTCTTTGGTCCACATTTTCTGCCCATTTTTTCTAAAGTCGATTTAAAATTTTGTCCATACAACTAAATACAAGACAAGTTGAATTGCAGTTAATAGAAAACAACTTAATCATTATTAATGTGCTTTCTTATGGTTTCCATGATGGTGAAATCCAATTTAATCTATGTGCCATAACTCTTAATGAGGACTCAAATTTTTATAGTACGATTTCAAAGACATTATAAAGGCATATTTACTTCTTTCGTCTAAGGGCAAGGATAAAATAGTTTATAACAATTACATATATCAGTTCGACTCATTCAGCAAAAATGGAGACCGATCTTACCCTCAGTGCGAATAACATGATATAGGCTAGCCTATGTAATGCCCATTGTGTCACAACTAGGAATATATACATATGTGTTTCTATTCATTTAGGCCTATTTAAGAAAAGTAAGCACACACATATTGGGAACAGAGCTGAAATTGGTGCGAAAAACGTTGTGGCAAGAATCAAAAGAAGGGCCGAACAACACCCAGATGAACCTCCCACAGCCGTAATAAGGGAAGAAATTCAGGCCATTAAAGATCAGAAAATACTATTGAAGTTATTAAAAAGAAATTCATTATTACGTACTGTCAACAGGATGCAAAATCTAAAATTAAATTTGTAGTTAATTTCATTGTATATGACTGAAATAAAGTCGCCTAATATAATTATGTAAACAATAATATATTGTTTACTAAAGATGTTATTAATTGGTCCAACAGAATAATATCTGTTATAATGACAATTAATATTTGAGGAGAAAAATTCGCTCCGACGCCGTGAATCGAACCCGGGTCCTTGGTTCTACGTACCAAGCGCTCTGACCACTGAGCTACGCCGAATTCAATCCACAGTACCGGATCGAACTCTCCTCCTACAGTGTTTCCCTTTTGTGGACTGACTCCAAGTTGGGCATATACGTTGACGTTTATATTTCAAGTCAACTGTCATTATACAAGGAGCGCACTCAGCTGAGCAACTAATGGCCGGGATTCCGCAGTAAAGTGAACAGTAATTTGTACAGAATCATGCACTGCTAGCTAGACGAATTTATTAAAGATGTTATTAATTGTCCAACAGAATATGTTATAATGACAATATTTGAGGAGAAAAATTCGCTCCGGCGCCAGGGATCGAACCCGGGTCCTTGGTTCTACGTACCAAGCGCTCTGACCACTGAGCTACGCCGAATTCAATCCACAGTACCGGATCGAACTCTCCTCCTACAGTGTTTCCCTTTTGTGGACTGACTCCAAGTTGGGCATATACGTTGACGTTTATATTTCAAGTCAACTGTCATTATACAAGGAGCGCACTCAGCTGAGCAACTAATGGCCGGGATTCCGCAGTAAAGTGCACAGTAATTTGTACAGAATCATGCACTGCTAGCTAGACGAATTTATTAAAGATGTTATTAATTGTCCAACAGAATATGTTATAATGACAATATTTGAGGAGAAAAATTCGCTCCGGCGCCAGGGATCGAACCCGGGTCCTTGGTTCTACGTACCAAGCGCTCTGACCACTGAGCTACGCCGAATTCAATCCACAGTACCGGATCGAACTTTCCCCCTACAGTGTTTCCCTTTTGTGGACTGACTCCAAGTTGGGCATATACGTTGACGTTTATATTTCAAGTCAACTGCCGTTATATAAGGAGCGCACTCAGCTGAGCGACTAATGGCCGGGATTCCGCAGTAAAGTGCACAGTAATTTGTACAGAATCATGCACTGCTATTTAGACGAATTTATTAAAGATGTTATTAATTGTCCAACAGAATATGTTATAATGACAATTAATATTCGAGGAGAAAAATTCGCTCCGGCGCCAGGGATCGAACCCGGGTCCTTGGTTCTACGTACCAAGCGCTCTGACCACTGAGCTACGCCGAATTCAATCCACAGCACCGAACCGAACTCTCCTCCTTTTGTGGCCTGACTCCAAGTTGGGCATATACGTTGACGTTGATATTTCAAGTCAATTGCCATTATACAGGGAGCGCACTCAGCTGAGTGACTAAATAATGGCCGGGATTCCGCAGTAAAGTGCACAGCAATCTGTACAGAATCATGCACTGCTAGTTAGACGAATTTATTAAAGATGTTATTAATTGGTCCAACAGAATAATATCTGTTATAATGACAATTAATATTTGAGGAGAAAAATTCGACGTAGCTCAGTGGTGAGAGCGCTTGGTACGTAGAACCAAGGACCCAGGTTCGATCCCCGGCGCCGGAGCGAATTTTTCTCCTCAAATATTAATAATATATTAATTCTACAACGGACCACAAATATTGTGGACTAAGAAATATGGACTAAAATATATAAAGTGGACAAAAATGTCAGAGGATATTTCAGTATGGTGGACGAAATCATGCAGTGGACGATTTTTATAAGTGATTGGTTGATTGGCAAAATTACTCGTGTGTTAAATTACATAAGCACGTGTGGCTTATAGCTGTTTCGGTGCTTCTTCATACCATCCTCAGAGCCTACTGTAGGCTCTGAGAATGGTGTGAAGAAGCACCGAAACAGCTGTAAGCCACACGTGCTTATGTAATTTAACACGAGTAAGTTTGCCAATCAACCAATCATTTATGTTTAACTGTTAAAAGTAGTATACGCAAGATTCAAGATTGATTTTTATAAGTTCACATAATTAGGTGAACAAAATTGTTATGGACATAAAATTATTGTGTACTACGTTTCGATTATCCAACTAAATTAATTTATTCTGAATTTAATGTATTTAATGTTGAACAAATTTATAAGTATACGCTGTTAAAATTGTATCATAAAAATCGTAATAAGTTTGTATTACAGACACATAATTATGACACAAGACGAAATATTAATTCAACATTAGCAGAAGCTAAATGTCTCACATCTGCTGGTCTAAAGCATAGCATTAATATTGGCCCTCGGTTGTACAATGCTTTAACTAAATGATACCCAGAACTTCTAACATGTAACCCACTAACATATAACAAGAAAATTAGAAACGTGTTAATATCTTCAAGTTGATTAAATAAATTTATAGCCTATATGTATGAATTAATCAACCTATATTATATTTGTATTCTATAATTTTGAAATATATATTAGTCCTACTTTTCACGTGCGATATTATTCTTCTCTAGTGTTAATATTATATTATATAATTCCATTGCCGCTGTAATTATATTTTTGTTCCTATTTTATTTTACTTATTTATTTTTATTATTACTATTATTTTTTTGATTTTAATATTATATCTGAACTGCGACCGAGCACGAGCGCTGCTCATTCGGTCTCAAATTTTGTTAATACTACTGTATCTTCTTTTTATATTACTTGTATTATTTTATTTCTATTTCTCTTGTTTGTTTTGTAATTATATTCTTTATTCTGTATATTTAAATTTAAATAAAAATAAAAAAAAAACTAAAATCTCAACTGGGTGAAAATTTCTGGTGGGCGCAAATACTGTGGACGAAATGTCACTAGACGATATCTGGGAATCTCGTGGACTCACCAAAAGTTTGTTGTCCACAGTCTTGACGACGATCTCCTCGGGCTGGTACTGGCTCACGTCGAACCGCAGCTTGAGCATCTTGTTCTCTCCCTCATCCTGGATGAGCGGCGAGTTGAGGCCGTCCAGCCAGGTCCGCACCTCGCCCTTCTGCACGCCGCCGTCGCTTGTAGACGATGACGTCGTGGAGGACGTGCTGTAAGTGATGGAAGGACTATGTTCTATTAGCTCACACCACCAGACAGTCTGTGCTAATGTTGTACGCAGTGCTCGAAGTGGAGAGTACGGAAATGTAAGATTAGTCTTACACAAACAAAAAAGCAGCAAGAATTCATAATCGTTAGAACACAAAACATTGATAACAAATAAGACATAAACACGGATAACACAATGGTTAACTGCACGAGAACAAAGCCGTTATAAAACTCAGAGCGAAAGTGCACTGTGCCGCTGTTTTTTAGACCCATTTCGAGCATTGTGATATATTTTATGCATACAAGCTAAGCAGCTCGGACACAGCCAGAATACAGGACGTACAATCGTCAGCAAAAATAAATTATTACTTACATCCACTATGCGAAAGAATCTAGGCACATTATTTTTTTATTTGTGCCGAAGTGTAGGTAGTGTGAATTAATTACGTGCAGCTTCAGTTATAACTTATTTATTTTTTATTTTAGTAGGTTATTTTACGACGCTTTATCAACATCTTAGGTTATTTAGCGTCTGAATGAGATGAAGGTGATAATGCCGGTAAAATGAGTCCGGGGTCCAGCACCGAAAGTTACCCAGCATTTGCTCATATTGGGTTGAGGGAAAACCCCGGAAAAAACCTCAACCAGGTAACTTGCCCCGACCGGGAATCGAAACCGGGCCACCTGGTTTGGCGGCCAGACGCGCTAACCGTTACTCCACAGGTGTGGAATAACTTATTACAGAGAGCTAAGTATAATCGATTACGGCACCTAGAAGACTTCTGCCCATGAATGACATAATTGTAAGCAAAATTCATTGGTCGTTCCCTGCTAAAGTAAAAATTTAACCCTGCGAGCCCCTAACACTAGTGTAACTATCCCCCTCTACAAGTACCCCACGCCTCCCACCCAACTGCGTAATAAATTCATGACATTACTACCCGTATGACAACGGAGGCCGCTAAGTCCGAATTACCACACTTAAGAAGCGATGGAAAACAATAGTTCTCATTTTTCGGCATTAAAATTGCACACTGTTCATACAGTATCGATAAAAGGAAAGATTTACGATAAAGCGGTGACAGTACAAGGGACAATCAATAAGTTTTCGGACTGCCTTGAATATAGGCAATGCACAAGACATAGGAAACGAAGAAGTTATCTAGAAACCAGGGATACGCCTGGAATCTATACTAAATGCATCACTTAAGAGACAGAGAAGAAGACTAACCATAAGGCGTATATGGAGAGATTCCAGGAAAAATAGCAATAGGTACTTGAGACATGTTTGCACAAAATCACGTGTGGAAGCTCAGTTGTTAAAGACAATCTGACGCTGTTCGATAGACTGACTCAACAGGCATGGAAGCAATGATCTTCAGTAACACGTGCATGTATGTTTAACGGTACAATAAATACAAGTGCAGTTCGGAAATATATTGATTGCACCTTGTATGTAAGTGTATGTATCCATTATTTCAGAATTTAGAATATAAATTCTCAACTATCCCCAGAACGAGCGCGAACCTCAAAGATGAGAAAATAAAGGAAAAAGGAATTTGAAGATGAAGACTGTAACTGAAATTAAACAATACCGATAAATATTGGAAAAGTGAGTCTGAAATTTAGTCCGGAAACAAATTCTCCTTAACATCATTTGTTGCTGGAAAGGTGCTCGGAATAAGAAATAAATCAAATTCTCGATTGTCACCTTCGTGAGACTGTAAGTGAACGAATCCTGTAGGATACTTCCTAAATACTGAGCTACTGAGCCCATGAATACCGTACATCTGAACAGTTCATCTTTGCGAAAGAATAGTCAAAAAGGGAACATGAAAACTATCAGTACAACTGAGATTAGAGGGGACAGAATACATACCGATAAATATTGGAAATTCACTCAGAATATTCGTTATCTTTAAACGAATCCTGTACTTCGCAAGTACTGAACCCATGAATACCGTACACCTGAACAGTCCATCTTTGCGGCGGTTTTTTTTAATAAAAGGTAGAATCTTTAAGGCAAACAATGTAGCTGAAATTAAGAGGTGACAGTTTACATATCGATAAATATTGCATCTCCAGTCAGAAGATCTGTTCTCTTCAAATGAATCCTGTTTTCCGAAATATTAAGCCCATAACTTAAGTTCGTCTTTACGACTGAATTTTGAAAACGGGAACTAGTACGTAAACGAAACTTGTATTTTCCAAATATTAAGCCCATGACTACGTACACTTCAACAGATAGTCTTTGCGATGGAATTCTCCAAGAAAAGTGAACGCGAAAAAAAATAAATATATTTTCAGAAATACTTTATGCTGGAGAAGTTTTGAAGGTATGCCTCCCTAAGAGATATTTGAAACATTATTTGAAAAGAATATATTTGAAAGTCTCTCTCATACTGAGTAGCCTATTGTAGTGGTGGTAGTACTGTTGTTCTAATATTATTAATAATCTAAATATAACTTGTCTGAAAATATCGATATATACTTTCAGCTCTATCTTACATTGCTTCGTCATCATTTAAGGACGTGTGCGTATGATTTTAGTGCACGTGTAAGAAAACTTATTTTTATATCAGAATCAATTAAAATTTCCTAATTGTTTTGCTTAAAAATTTATAAATTTATTAATAGTTGTTTTCTGGCTGAGTCCTGTATTAGAAAAAAAAAACTCGACTTTAAAACTCATAGCCTATATTAACAAATTTAATTTTAGAAATCATATCTTAGCTAATGAATTTTGTAGTGCTGGATAATTTATGGCCACAGATGGTGGACTCATATTCTTAAAAGTATACTATTACAGAAATTCTCTGCCACCTTTATCTCTGAATATTCACGAAACGTGCATTGCAGTTTACAACATGGGAATTTTTATAGGAAATTCAAATGAGGTTAAATTTAATTTTTTTCACATAACATAACTGGAATTTACTGCCAATCATGAAACAGACGAAATGAAATGTAATTCCAGTCTCATACTGGAGTAGAGATAAATTGCAGCAGAGAGTTTTAATAAGTAAATCTACTCCAAATACTTCAAAAAATGACTTGAGAATCTTAGAGATTTAAAATTTTAAATGATTGAACTGTAGTGAAAAATTATTTTCTACTAATAAGTTTATTCTACAATGGGATGGTTAAGTAATATGCATTACACTACAGTTGAGTTAAAACGAACCAGCACCTTGAAAAGCGTGTGAACCCGTCCATTGGGGGAATATCGGTGCCTTCTTTCCACGAGGATTTTGTCTCCGTAGTGTGAGAGTGCCGGCTGCAATTACCACACACCATACAAGGAAACAATGCAGGAAAAAAAGACAGACAAAGAAAGTGTTAGAATATTAATATTATTAGTCTTTTCCAGTTCACCAGAAGCGGCGCCAAACATCTCTGAGCTGTAAGTTACATTTACGAACATCTTTAAAGTTTTTTTGTTGGTTATTTAATATAATATTCATTTATAAAATGAAGGTTGTTGAAATTATTCAGTCTGAAAGAATAATGCATCGTAAGCCAGCGCCATTACACCTCTGAATTACGTGGCTAACGAGAAAGACAGGCTTCGGCACGAATTGGAGTCACGTGATTATCATGGTCTAGTCATGGCTCTCTTGACAATCACCTAATATAATAATAATAATAATAATAATAATAATAATAATAATAATAATAATAACAATAATAATAATAATAATAATAATAATTTAGCTTCCCTTATGAAAAGGTTGCCAGATTTGATAAAGTGTATTACATGTAATTTGGAAACACACCTAAAAGGTAAAATGATATACATTTGAAACAGGTTAGGGAATCGAATATGCAAAATGTCAGAAAAATTTACACCTAAGTAGCGTTTGTGCTCATTTACAGTTAAGAAAGGGGCGGGGAAATATCATCAGATAGGTTAGAATGATTTGAATGTCATATACCGCGAGAAAAATAATAGTACGGATTGATTGGCATTGATATCTAAACCAATCTACAGCCATCGGTTAAGATAACTTGAAATTTCCATTATCACTCCCATACAAATGATTTCTCAATATCTGAACCGATCCTTTGAGGGCACTAATGGCTATTTCCTTCACAATGCTGTGTGTTAGCCCCAGGTTTTTACATTTGTTGGCAAAGAAGGAGGGTTTGGTACCTCGTGCTCCCACCATCAGACCTATTACATCAATGTGAGACAGGCTATATTTATCTTTATAGAACGGGATTGTTGGTTCATAGATCCGTTTCTTTTCACTGTCCACCTCATGAGGTTGATCTGCATGTGTCTCAAATCTGATGGTGGGATCGAGAATGTATGCCGAGTTGTTCTTAATGGCAATGATATCAATTCGCCGAACACTTCCTTGTGTGGCTAGTCCCTGCACCTCTTGATGGACCGTAAACCCTACTTCCTTCAGCGCCTCGGCCAGCATAGAACGGACAGCATGGTGACGGATGTTGCGAAGGGCCTCACTATAGGGGCAGAAGCCAAGGATATGGGGAAGAGTTTCAGTCTCGCTGAGACAGCGCCTACAACGGGTACCATCCCGACTTCTACCCGGTACAGCTCGGACCGGAGCAACATAGCCTACCATTTTAAGGGCGTCTATCCATTCCGAGAGGGTTAGACATGTTACATGTTCAAAGTTCTAAAAAACAAAGGAATAGCTATATTAAACTCATGTTAAACTTGCATTTACAAATAAACTTTTTCAATGTTGGCAATGTTATGACTAAGAATGTGACGTCGCGCCGTAGCCTGTCTTACTGAATTAGGAGTGACGTCACGTGTTTATTCATTTGCGTTTTATTACGGATTGCTCTCTATTCAACTCATTTCAGCTCTACAGAAAATACTTCATTTTACATCCTCATTATTACACTTTTCTGCAAATAGTCTTTCATTATTAGAGGGAGATAAGGGATTTACTGCGTATATGGACATCTTATTTGTAACTACAATAGAGGCTGGATTTGCATAGGCTACAAAGTTAAAGTTTCATGTAATGTTTTGTAACCTGTGTAAAATTGATAAGTGGACATGTCCTGGGAGCCTGCCCTTATGGCGAAACATTGCGTATACATAGGTACCATGCAATTAGAACTAAATTGGCCGATGCCCTTAGAAAACTAAAATACACCATCTATGAAGAAGTCCACGGAACCGCCGACAATGGCAGTAACAGACGAATTGACATAATCGCCATTAGCGAATCCCTGTCTCAGGGTATGATAATCGACCCCATCATCAGGTTTGAAACGTACAAAGGACAGCCCGAAGACGTACATGAGGAGAAACGAGCAATCTACGTTCCAACCATCCCGTATTATAAAGATAAATACCAACTTCACGATATCAGTGTTACGGGATTGATATTTGGAGCAAGAGGAACGATACCCAACTTCTTTTCTCAATTCTGTAAGAGCCTAGGACTGCACAAACTTTTCTGAACGAACTGGCCCTCCTCATAATTAAAGAGTCAGTCAAACTTTTACGGAACCACGTATATGGACTCTAATTCAGTGTATGGAAAAAAATTGACGCACCATTATCATTTTTCTTTTTCCTTCTTAGCTTTCATTGATTCTTTACTTGAAATTTTTTTTCTTCTGTAAACTGCCATTGTTTGTGTATTTGTTTGCCTTTTTTCTTACTCTTTTAGCTCTCATCTTCTATTTGTTCTTGCATTGTTTTGTATGCTTTGTCTAATGGCAGCCTCTAATTTGAGGAAGCTCTGATAAATAATAAAAAAAAAATTGAAAATCATATTTCAGTTGATTTTAATACATATAAGTTAAGTGTATACAGAGTGAATCGTAATTAATGTCATTAATTTCAGGGTTTTATTCTTTGAGATATTTCAAACGAAAAAGTTTCTTCATTTTTCTATATACATTTTTAACACATATAATCACTGAATAACTCTGTAACTTCTTTACAGTGTTAATATGAGGAATTTTACTTGGCTGACTAGTTTAGAAATGGTATTCTTCGGACAATGAAGAATACCACTTAGTAACTAGTTAGCTAGATAAAATTCCTCATATTAACACAGTATAGATACAGAAGTTACAAAGTTATTCAGCAAAAAAAAGTTTAATACAATTTTGCTCATTTTTGCTTCTTTTTCGAGATAAAAATTGTTTCATAGGAAGCATTTCACAGCGTATGTTTTATTTAATTCCCAATATGCTCAGTCAATTTAAGAGAACAGTATATTATAATAAATGATTTAAAAAAAAAATTAGTTTTGTCCTTCAAATGTGCAGAAATTTGATCCGAACAAATAATTTTTGATCTGGAAAGGAATTTTACAATGTTAAATTTGTTCGGGTCGAATTTCTGGACATTTAAAAGAAAAAACTAAAATTCTTTCAATCATTCATTATCATAATACACGTTCTCTTAAATTGACTGAGGAAGGCCACCGGCGTGGCTCAGTCGGTTAAGGCGCTTGCCTGCCGATCTAAAGTTGTACTCGCGCGCGGGTTCGATCACCGCTTGGGCTGATTACCTGGTTGGGTTTTTTCGAGGTTTTCCCAAACCGTAAGGTGAATGCCAGGTAATCTAAGGCGAATCCTCGGCCTCATCTCGCCAAATACCATCTCGCTATCACCAATCTCATCGAAGCTAAATAACCTCGTAGTTGATACAGCGTCGTTAAATAACAAACTAAAAAGAAAAAAAAATTGGCTGAGGATATTGGGAATTAAATCAATGGCTTTCCCAAAACAAGCTGTGAAATATTTCATATAAAACAATTTTTTTATCTAAAAGGAAGGAAAATGTTACAATGTTACATTTGCTCGGGTCGAATTTCTGCATATTTAAAGGACAAAACTAAAATTCTTTCAGTCATTTATTATCATAATACACTGTTCTCTTAAATTGAATGAGCAGATTGGGAATTATATCAATGACTTTCCCAAAACAAGCTATGAAATATTTCATATATAACAATTTTTATCTCGAAAAAGAAGCAAAAATTAGAAAAAATTTATTAAAATTTTTGTTTGAAATATTTCAAAGAATAACCACCTGAAATTAATTATATTACTTACGGTTCACTCTGCATATACAATAAAATTAATGTATTTATTTACGTTTTTCTCTTTTAAGAAACCTACATTTTATTTTACATTAGAGATTATTGAAAGAATGATGTCCACGTAAATCTGGCAACACTGCACTACTATTTTTCACTTTATGTTTACTCAAGCGGAGTTGACATTACGCTAGCGAATTAGCGCTACGTAATTATCACACGTAAAACTGTTTACATATATTACTTCTGTATATGACGTAATGACTTGATAAGTAAAATGAAAAATAAATTCGTGAATGCGGAATTTATGACGAATAGTAAACTTATTCAAATATGAATTTTAGTCTAGTCTATAAGCTTACAATAGCAGAAGGATTAAAGATTTCTCAGTTAAAGAAAAATAACCATTGTCCTCTCTGAGAAATAATCCAAGAAAGATGCTCTCTTGAATCAAAGAAGCCGTGACTCAATAGATTAAACGCCTGATTTGTTGAATTATTTCATGTTATTACTATCTAAATTATGTTCCTATAATTTTTTTTACTCGAGGATATTCCATATCGCAAAAAAACTATTACAGAATTTTGCATTGTCTATACAAAGATAGAAATTTTAATATTTCTTTCAAATTCCATCTTATATTTGCTGCCATTTTGATCTGCAAGCTAAGTCGTAGAAGTAAAAAAGTAAGGGAAATCGCATTACAGGTCAAATCGGCCCAGAAGGTGGCGGTATATTAAGGCTTTCACCTTTACAGACAATCAGCATTAATGGCAGTAGGGATGTCAGTCCTACGTGCTCACCGCCTTTAATCCCAAGGAAATACAGTCAGAAGTAGTCTATAGTCGCTTTGAACTTTACTAGAGCTAATAGAAAAAAGGACAAACATTATGCTATTATTACACTAGACGATAACGCTGGTCTAAAAGCCATAACAGCTAACGTAATGCTAATCCCGCTCTATACCGTTAATGTTATATAGGGTGTTTCAGAAATACTTTGACAAACCTTGGAGGCATGTTCCTCACACCAAAACAAGAAAAAAAAGTTCATATAAACATATGTCCGAAAATCCTTAGTTTTTTTAGTTATTAACGAAAGAACATAATGAAACCATCTGTTAGATATTGTCAACTTGGTAGCAAGTGTTGCAACTTTAATCAATTCAGAAACTCATAACAATGAAAGTGGAAGCAAGAGGAGAAAATTTTGAACATTTGTTATGAGTTTCTGTATTGATTAAAGTTGCAACACTTTCTGCCAAGCTGACAATATCTAACAGATCTTTCATTATGTTCTTTCATTAATAACTAAAAAAACGAAGGATTTTCGGACATATGTTTATATGAACTTTTTTTTCTTGTTTTGGTGTGAGGAACATGCCCCCAAGGTTTGTCAAAGTTTTTCGGAAACACCCTGTATAGGCCTAACGTAGGGAGAACATTTTCATATTATTATCCTATAAATTGTGAGGACAGAATAGATAGGTCTTTTAAGAGGTTATTAAATGACGAAATGGAGGACAGAATAGTAAAGAGGATGGAATTAGCGAGGAAGAAGAGTGCTAAAACGTGAGTGCAAGAAAGTCAGGGGTGACAAAAGTGATAGAAAAAAATCGAGAAGAAAGTGCTAAGTGTAAGAAGATCGTGTAAGAGTGTGGTGAGACAGACATACAGACAATGAATAGAAGAAAATTAAAGTGAAAGAACATCTGCATAAATGTGAAGTGGAAGAGAGTGTAATTGGAAGTTTAATTAAGCGAATTAGGTATTTCATGTGATTCAATGTTGTGGGTTGGGAGTAGCATCAGGGGTACTATAACTGTAGGAGTAGTATAGATATAAATTTACGGAAAGAGGCAATAAAAGAGGAATTTAGGAGTGAAGCGGAGAGAGAGAGAGAGAGAGAGAGAGAGAGAGAGAGAGAGATAAGTACGTAAATAAATAGAGGCTAGAACAATAAGGAAATAATAAGTTATGTAAGTGTTGTAAAATAGAGAAAATGTAAATGTAGACAAATAATTTAGGAGAAAATGGATGGAAAAGAATAATTAAAGTAAGTAGATTTGAGAACAGAGAATAAAAATAAATAAATAATATAAATTATTAAGGAAAGGAATATGCAATATTAAATAAAAAAGAGAGAAAGGAGAGGGAGTCTGTCTAGGTATGAGAGAGAATAGAAGAGGATAGATAGCAGTTCAGTTAAAACAGGAGAATAGGAAGTAAGCAGGAAATGCTTGGCAAAAAAATATATTAATATAGAAGGGTGATATCTGCAGTGCTCGGGAAAAGTGACACAAGTCAGTTTCCACAAACCATTTTTGATAATTTATTGACAACTTACGGAACATCTGCTCGCTTGGAAAAAAATACATAAGTACTTCTCCCATTACAATAATTCATACAGAAAAAAATCAAATCGACATAAACCAGTGTAAGTTGTCAATAAATTATCAAAAAAGGTTTGTGGAAAATGACTTATGTCACTTTTCCCGAGCACTGCAGATATATATTAAAGGGATGGTGGATCGAAAAGCAGAAATGTAAAGATCCACCATAAATACGAATTGTAAAGTTGGCTGACAAATAAATATCAATATTAATATCCTATAAAACACTCTGAAGCGAAAGCTATATAAGTTTCACTTACGGATATTTTAGAATGACTGGCATTAAATTACAACAATATAGCAGGAGTAAATTCATTTTCTTGATATTTCTTCTATTATAATTACATTAATTGTAGGGCCTAACTGCATACTTTTAGTTCATATTTTAGACAATCGCGTGCAAGTTTGTAAGCATAATCCAATGACTATATTTTCATAAATATCCACTAGGTCAAATAACATAGAAAGTAAGTTTTACTGTCGATAGATCGAGTTTCTGCTCTGTTCTGAACAATCAAATTAAAAACAAATGAAGGTGAGTGACCGATTTATGTTTCCCACTCCACTCCTTCGTATCACAATTTAAAAATATCTGCACAGACATGACCTAACACTCGATCGCTGGTACATGGAGGAAGTAATGTCAGAAATATAAATGAGAGTACAGAGACAAGTGAACGTGCAAATACGCGGTCACAGAAATTAAATACGTATTTTTTTAACGGCTGAGGAATAATAAATGTAGCCTTGTCTGTTACACCGTTAAGTTTAACGGTTATTGTCGTACACGCTGGCGCCGCCACTGGTTCGGAATTAATAATCAACATGGAAAGCACAGTTCAAGAAAAGCAAATCAAATTACATTAGTAGTGTAAAATTGTATTGGTGTAACACAACAGGGGGACTACTGTAAAAGAATACTGAATGTTAGCGAATACAAAGCTTAATAATATTATTAATTGAAAAATTACCACAAAGCAATCTTTTTAAGAAGTTTTCATGTTCATGGTTATTTATTAGTAATTAAAATTCCTTAAAAAATGTCTCTATTGTGTTTCTTGAAGTATGCATCTCGTGTATTTATGAAACGCTTTATGTTGAGTTGGCGTCCATGTTTCTAGATGTGTGTGTTATATCACGCACTTCTCCTTAACCTTTCTTCTCGAATCTTCTAATGCTGCAGGTCAGTAGTTGTTGGAAAGTATCCAAATAGCTTCTTCCACTTCTGAAAATTCGTCTGTTTCACGTAATATATTGTGATAACTTCACAGAAGTACGGTATTCTGTTTTGTATCATATAATACTGATGATGCATAATTTGTGATTTTAACACATTGGCCCTACTGTTCTCACCTCTCGTGTCGTCGTTTTCTCCGTGGTTCTTTTTCGTTGCACTAGATTTGCAGTAATTACTATAGCTTTCATACTACAGATTTTACAGTCGGATAATATTTCACATTTCCTAAACACAATGTACATTGTATTTTGGATTTGATTGTATTTAATTTTGGGTGAAGCATAAAGCTGTATATCAACTCTTGGCTTTTTGACCGTCCTTGAATTTCTGTATTGTTAATAGAGTTGTACAGTAGTGGCAAAAAAAAAAACGGACCGACCCTTGTAGCTGATTTCAGAGTCACAGATTCAAATTTTGCTAGTCATAAAACACATCCATCTTGTATAATTAATTGTAACAATGAAATTTATTGCATTTTATCGATTCTTACCGTCTTCTGTTTCCTCCAGTGCCTCAAACTTACAGACGAAAAAACTTTGAGAGTTTTATTTTCATCTGGCATCAGTATTAGCCTACATTTCTACCTCTATTCGGCAAAGATAATTGCGTATTTTTACATTAAATAGCAGTACATACCTCTGGCTTTACTATCCATATTGAAATGACCACAGTTTGACACAATACACAGCACAGGATTCTTTTGTATCAGCTACAAGGGTCGGTCCTGTTTTTTTTTTTTTTTTGCCACTACTGTACATCTACACAGTTCAATTTTCCATGCGTTTAAGCATGCAATCTGGAGAGAATATTGAAAGAATCGAGTTGAAAACGTATGTCTACACGGCGCGCCGTGTTGAACGTATATAATAATTAATAAAATATTAAATATCAATCCGATACTTACGCCTACTTGATTCGAAAAATTGTGATTGAACACCCCATAGGCATTCGTATTTGTGATAATCTATACTAATAATAAATCTGTAGCCGAATTTTTTCTGGTAATTTTCGATTTTCCAAAAATAATTGGTCCTAACATATATAATTAACCACCCTGAAACCGAAAATCGCTTTTTTTTTAATTTTTGTTTGTATGTCTGTCTGTATGGATGTTTGTTACCTTTTCACGCGATAATGGCTGAACCGATTTATATGAAAATTGGAATATAAATTAAGTTCGTTGTAACTTAGATTTTAGGCTATATGAAATTCAAAATACGTTATTTAAAAGGGGGGTTTATAAGGGCGTCTGAATTAAATAAATCGAAATATCTCGCTTATTATTGATTTTTGTTAAATATGCTGCATACCAAAGTTTCTTTAAAAATGATTTCCGATAAGTTTTATTCTTTGCAAAATTTTGATAGGACTGATATTTAATGAGATAAATGAGTTTTAAAATTAAAATACAGTGCCATCTAAGGCAGTGTAATGAAATGAAAGCAAATGACTACGTCTGTAAGGGGCCTTGGACAACAACAATCGAAAGCTATGAAACATAGCCTACAGAGAATGTTTCTGTGTTGTATGAAGTAATATCGAAAGCTAAATTAACCGATTTGTATAATCAATTATTATTTCACCATTGGAAAGTGTAGTTTCTCTAGATGGACATAATGCTATAATGTTATTACAGTTACTTCTGAGTGCTCTCTGGACCAAATGATCGCATTTTAATTTATTATTTAAATACAATTTAAATTAAGTAACATATTAAACGATTTATCCTTCTATCAAACACGAATGTTCCCTGGATCAAACGTCCAATTTTAATTATGTAATTACTTTACATTTATTTCTAACAGGTGCAGCGAAGCGCACGGGTACGGCTAGTCTTCAATAAAACTAATCGTACTTGCAGCCATTTTCAACTTAAAATGTCCACCATCACCAAACAAAACAATTTTCAGTTTATTCATGGCCACCTGGAATAATCAGCTGCTATTGAACGAAATATGTCCAAGATACCCACCGGCGATGGGTAGTTTTCACTTGCCGCATGCGCTCTCATTTTTAGTGGAAAAAATGCATGCAGAATTGAATGCGTTTCGTTCACTCTTGCATGCATTGCTGGAATGCGTAGAAATTGAAAGAAAAGTTGAACCGTGTAGATGCACCTTTAGGCGTTTACATGTCGGTGAAATCTGATTCATGATGAGAACACAATGACGTAATAGTCTACGAATGTAAAACAAAAATAATAAAAAAGAAATGTAAGGACCGGAAGGTTAGGCAAGTATCTTTGGAATCCATGCAAGGGAGTATTCTAGAAGCAGGAGCTGCTAGCTCGACACGAACCTCTTCGCTCCGATTCTTTTTATAACACACGGATCTCGCATGCACATTCACATGTTTCAAAGATTAGGTCACTTCGCAACCAGTGACAGATGAAGAGAGATTTTAAAACTGGACTGATCTGTAGGTGACTCCACATTTCTCAGCGTAATTAATATAAAACCTTTTCTTTTTTGTGAGACAACTGACTTTACAGATTTTTCATTGTCATTCACGAAGCAAATGCTGGATTGGAAATTTACATATCGTGATTCATCACCACTTTAATTACCATTAGCATAATCATTGGAAATTGAAATCAGTTAAACTAATATCACAGTCTAGTATATACAGTTACGAAGCTTGAGTTGTGAAGGTGCTAGAAACAATAGACTGTACCGGTACTATTTCGCATTGTCTGTAATGAGGCGATAGTAGCGATCCTAGTGATTAGCAACTATCTATGAATGCATATTTACTACGTATTGAGCTTCGTGACTGTATATACTAGACTGTGCTAATATGGAAAACAGGAACAGAATCACAACAATAGTTCATGGCCTACTGACATATCCAAAGATCCTACACACGCGATATGACCTAAATATTAAAGCTTGTATAAATGAACCTAACAAAGCTGCTTTGAGATTGATTTCTTTGGTGTTGTCTTCACTATAGCGAAACCAAATTCTGAAACAATGTAAGCTTAGCAATTGCGTTCTTACTGAATAAAATCTTGTAACAAAACATATTGCAGTAAAGTTATGTGAGATTTTTAATGAATGAAGCTTATTTATTTTTATTTAATTCATTTAACTCTTATACTGTTCGTACTGGTAGGATGGAAGAGAAGGCCTTATAACCTTAATCCTGCCAGATTAAATAAATAAATTTCTAATGCAATGATTGTAAAGAATACAATTTTTATGAAGTGTGTAAAATATTAACAGGTGGTCTATGATGGAGGCCGTGACTAACCATTATCATCATCATCATTAAAGTTTTACATGTCAGTGAGGATTTTGCGACTGACCATATTTGTTTAGGGTGTTCACCAATAATAGAGCCACAAGTATTGGTATGTGCGTGTCCATTGGATCAAATGCATAGGTATCTCTTACTTATGGCTATTTTTTTACGTTCGCAATCGATCATACAATCCGTGAGCACATTCCACTCGCAGTACGACTTTATCCATTTATTTTATAAATATCGAAATTGCACTACAAATTAGTATTTCCTACAGTATTGTTAATCAATAGTTAAAAACATTGTTAGTTTCTCTAATAATTTAAGGCCAGGGCAGAATTTTATAAGAATTATAAGGTGTGTCTAAACTTTCTAGGCGATGTGTTTCTGAATTATTTTCTCTCCTTCATTCTATTATCTGTTTAATGGTAAATATATTGTCTGTGCACGATCGTCTGTTCCTGAAGTCAATTTGCTCCTTCACCAGAAAACACTCTGCAATGTCCTTTATTTATTATTTTCTTATATATTTCATATCCAATATTTATACGACTATTCTTCTACAATTTTCATAATTATTTCGGTCTCCTTTTAAAATTGAAGAGTCCACTGCAAGAATAATGGATGTCATTTGGAATACATTTTGCAGGAGAAGCAATTGAAAGTTTGAAATGCTTAGCGCTCAAAGCTTAACTGTGATTTTCCGATCATTACTGGACAATGACTATCAGTGTTAATGCCATATAACTCTCTATGTACATTCTATATGTCTTAAGCTATGCATTGACAGTCTTGGTTCATTTTCGACAAGAAAGTGACATCCATCATTCTTGCAGTGGACTTTTCAAATATAATTATTGTTAACTAAAGCTGTTGACCAACAGTAGAGAATTTGGCAACTTTTTCAACACTTGGAGTAAAATTAAATTAATATGAAATCACTGTGTTTTATAAGTTCTGCATTCACTTCATCTAATTCAAAGGAAGAGTACACGGGGAAAACGATCAACGTCGCAATTCTCTTAAGGGTGACGTCATGATCTAATTCCAACGGATACAGTAATATTTTCCTTCTTTTCCGTTAGGAATAGCAATAAGGTTTGCTGTAATATACTAAATTAGAAGATGACACCACCCTTAAGGGAATTGTGACTTTGATCGTTTTTCCCGTGTACTCTTCAAATTCTTTTCGAGTGTGGTACAATATATAATAGAGTTAATCGAAAGTGTGGGTGAAATTTATTGCTATTCTGTTCGTGTGGCACAAAATTAATTATTAACCTCTTCTTTTGTATTAGAATTGGGCTGTTACTCTAATAGATTAGATTACTATCGGAACATGGCAGGTGGCCTGTGGCTTGCTCGGTCAGAATCTGATGAGCGGTGTCCAGTTCCCCGGAGACCATTAGTGTCTCCTCTCCGCTTCGGATCAGCTGTTTCATTGTTGTGGAACTTGTGGGCGTTTCCCTCCTCTGTAACTAATTTCCTGACATATCCATGCTCACTTCCTGCCGGCGAACCCGTGTACGAAGATCAGGCATGCACGCGATCCATTTTTACCTTATCCTTTAACTGAGCAGAAGATCAACAATATATTTATATATACACTGATTGCACTAGACTACTCTCAGAGGAAGATATTGTATACTCAAGAGTTTTCTTTAGCGATTGGTCTAGTGCAGTGTTTCTCAAACTATGGTCCGCGGACCACCTGTGGTCCTCGAGTTCTGCCCTTGTGATCCTTCAAAAAAGACAGAAGAAAAAATAAAATTCAATCGAATTGCGTATCACACTACAGCTGAAAATGTCAGAGTTTGTAAATGACACATTGCAATCGCCTTTCACTTTTTCTCCCAGTACTGACATTTTGTGAAATTTATTTACCCTACCCGTCTATAGCCTTCCCACTGTACCCTCAGCAACAAAAGAGGGATTTAAAGCACTATGAACGTGGTGTTTCTCGCCATCTTTTCCGTGCAAATCTGGCGCTGCGCCTGTTACCCAGCCAGGGACCACCCGAATTCATATCAGGACCAAAGTACCGAACCTTTTCATGTATTTATGACTTTCTTAATAGCTTTGCTGACACCCAGTCTGCACACTGAAATGGTCATGTACTGTACATCGTACATCAATAACAGAACATGCAAAATTGTATCTTTTCTTGTTGAAAATCGGGCATGTTTCTGCATTATTTTTCTTATTTCTGTTTTTGCAAATGTTTTTGCAAATGACGATATAAGAAATTTTCTTCCATTAACATTAACTTAATTAGTTAATACTAATATAAAATTAATTAAATTAATTTTAATTAATTATTTCTATATTAAAATGTAAGTATACTGGTATTAAAATATGCTACATAAATGATACATTTGCTTTCGAAGGGAACAAGAGTAAAGTGGTCCGCGGAACTATTCTGACTTAAAAAAGTGGCCCCCACTTCAGAAAAGTTTGAGAAACGCTGGTCTAGTGAATAGAACCGGAAGTATTCTGTAATATATCAGTGGCCTGTGTAATGATAGCAATTTAAAAGGCTATTTCCTACATCACTGGAATATTTTTAACAATTGGGGTTCGATCCATATTTCAGGAACAGCTTCAAAAAGAGTATGGCGTGATAGTATGTGTGTTGATACACAATCTATATATATATAATTTGAACTGGTAATAGAAATTACGGGAAAACGGCTGAACGGATTTTAATGAGTGACCCCTCATTTTCATGCCTGGCATCCAAAGTTTTTCGGAAAAGTAGTAATTTTCAGTGAAATGTCAATTTTCCTACATAATTTTCCTATTTTCCAAAATTCATCTGTTGTCAGTTTTGAGAACTAATTTTATCGAATCACGGCCGACTTGATTGAATTTCAGAACAAAACACACACTACAATAAACAATAGGCTATTACACGAAGGCCATGACCTGCAGGATTGCCGACATATTTAGAGCTCAATTCAATTTGTTATTAAAAACTGATTCTGCAGTGTATAATTTTCTGAGTACAGCTGTGTATTGGATATTCAAATCTACGAATCTTTAGGTGGTTTGATGACATTATTACCATTAGAAATTAAATATTATTATAGTTAATATCATAATGCATCTATTTTCGATCAATTGTACATAATATTGATGCTATATTGATGACATGAAAGTGAAACGTTTTGTGGTTATGTAAGTAAATGTAGAGAATATCTTAATTTACTGAGTGGCTGCTATATATAACTACAAAACTTAAGTAAGATAATAATATTGTTATTAAAAATAAAATATTTTTATACTTATTAACCCAGTGGGGTTGGGTCTTTTTCATATACTTAATGGCGGTGTAGTGTAGGTATTGATATGTGTCATTGTCTTCAGTATTGGCTCGAGAGAGCGCAAAAGTTACAGTTCCTAAGGAAAGATCAAAAGGTATTACTTACTGATAAAATAAGAGGCCTAGAAAATTTTGTAGTCTCCAGATCATTTCAGCAAGATCTCTTAGTAGGATAAATGATTTTACGCTCTACATTTCAAGTTCTACATGCAGCAGCTATACGAAAATGCTATTGTTCGAAAGCTTAGCAAACCTGACATTTTTTTTAACTTTTGCCTACAATCCACAATGACCTGAAAGCTACTGCTATCGTCCTGACATTGATACTTGCGTTTTCGCGTTGAAACTCAAAACCTGAAGTTGGATAGGTTCAAGATAAAGTATTGGGCCTAAAAAAATCCATTCAGAGGGAGTATGTTTCATTATTATGGAAGCAAATAACTATCAAAAAGACAAGTATTCTTCAATGAAAATAAATCTGAAAAATTTTTATTTGAACGTCTAACGAACTTAGTTTGCAGCAATATTTGCTGCACAAGCCACTAGTAGATATATATTTGTAAACTTTAAAATTTAGTGGCAATGTAAATGGGGACATGGGGGTAGAAATATTTAAAAGATACGCGAAAACGTGTATTTAGCAAGGAAAATTGGGACTGAGAGAAAGTGTCTGTGAGCTCCAAGCCTGTTGACCACTTCTGTCACTCCGATTTTCGCCTTTTCATTGAAGGAAAGTAGAGAATTTTGAAGAGGAAAAGCTGAAAATGGACTTAACCCCAGATCACATATAAGAGAGAATGGAGCGTGTAAAATGGACAGAATAAGAAACGAAACTGTATTGGAAAGAGTGGGTGAAGAATGATGCTGAAACTGATCAGAAAGAAAAAAAAGGAATTGGCTGGGTCACTGGTTGAGAAGAAACTGCCTTCTGAAGGATGCACTGGAAGGAATGGTGAAGGAGAAAAGAATTCGGGATAGAAAAATATATCAGATGATAAACAACATTAAGATACATGGATCATATGAGGAGACAAAGAGGAAGGCATAAAATAGGAAAGACTGGAGAATGCTGGGTTTGCAGTGAAAGACCTGTTCTTGGGCAGAACACTATGAATTATTATTATTATTATTATTATTATTATTATTAAATACAGCAAGTTCATGTTTTTTCATACGGACTCTCATTCATGGGCAATATTTTAACATTGAGAAATTCATTATATCTAGTTTAGTATGGCCACAATAAACATTAGAACATCATTCATTTATTCATATTTTTTATTTACATAATTATTTTAGCTCCCAAATTTCAAGACACTTAAAATTTTTCAACGTTATATGTCAGGTAATATAAGCATGGACATGTACGAATATTTTCATTGAGCATTTTGAATATCAGAAATATAGTTTCGAGAAAAAGGCAAATTTATATATCTCAGGTAATATAAGCATGGACATGTACGAATATTTTCATTGAGCATTTTGAATATCAGAAATAGTTTCGAGAAAAAGGCAAATTTTTTAAAAGAAATACAATTCTGGCATATCGAGAAGGTCTATATAAAAATCGTTCGTAGACCTCAAAAAAGACGTAGGGGAAATAAAACTCTTACTATCAACTTCCTAAGTGCCCAAGGAATATTTTCGTACAAAAATCCGAAAAATTATATTTGGACCATTTTTTTGTAAAAACTCTGTCCTAGTGTCCCTTAAACAGGGACGGAGTGAGCTTGTCACTAATAGTCAATAACCCCAGGATGCGATCAATGCTTTCTTATCGCATTTCTTCCTCTCGGAAACTGTTGAGCACCCAACTGTGTTCGGCTTATGCGTTATGTCCAATATTCAGAAAGTTCAGAGAATGACTTCGGAGGGCAGAGGATAGAAAACCACTGATGTAGGAGGTAAATGTAGAGGAAGAACATGCAGATGATGAAGCCAAGCATTTATTTTCTTGCTAGTTACGTAATGATCTTTCGATGTAATGTATGATGATCTGTCCCGATTCTCAGAAACCGAAGACTGAGTCCGTGAACAATGCAGCACCAGGAGTACCGACGCGTCACTACAGAACAATGGCCGGGAGGCAGAAAAAAGCCTAAAAAATTAAGCGGCTTGCATCGAGATGATGATGTAGCGCTATTGTATTCCGAAGGCATTACGATGTAAATAATACTTCGAATCACAAGACCGCATTCACCTCGTGTGGATTTAAATAACGTCTGGTTCCACTCCTACCGAATGGAAGGCCTCGAGGTAGTACACAGTTTGTGCGGTTCTCGGTCGTGAGCTTTGAGATGGATCTTTTTTGCTGTCATGACGTGGGTACGATTCAAGCCATGCGCCTTAAAATAGGCCAACATTGTTACATTGCGGGATGTGAGAGCAACTGGCGTAAACAATGTTCAGAGGGAGAGAGTGACCATCTTCTGTTATTTTCTTTTTTAGTTGGTTATTTAACGGCGCTGTATCAACTACTAGGTTATTTAGCGTCGATGGGATTGATGATAGCGAGATAAGGCCGAAGATTCGCCATAGATTACCTGACATTTGCCATATGGTTGGGGAAAGCATCGGAAAACACCCAACCAGGTAATCAGCCCAAGCGGGAACCGAACCCACGCCAGAATGAAACTCCGGATTGGAAAGCAAGCGCCTCAGCCGATGAGCTACGGCGGTGGCTATCTCCTGTTCTTAAAATTATTTTTCTTTTATTTTCTCGCACGAAGTATATTATATAAAAAAAAAAAGAATTATGATGGTTGCAAAAAATCGATCTTCAAATGTTCACATAAATATACGTTTCTACGTTTGTTGTTTGTGTTTACAGCGATTTATTCGGATCCGGAGTCAAAGAGTGGAATTTTTATTTACAAATTTAAATAAAATTATGAAATGTGTATTTTATATTATAGGAAATACCCGTGGGAATAATTGTTATAGGTCTGGGCGATTATCTGAAATAAAAGAATTTCCATAATAATGAGGAAGAAATGTAGAAATTATATGCAATGGCGGATATGTAAAGGCACAGCATCCTTTACAGTCACTCATTTATTCGCGAAATATTACTTAGCTTATGGTTGTAATAGGTCATGGTCGAATCGAAAAAATCGAAAAATCGAAGGAGAATTGGGAGGAAAATTTAAAAGGTACGCAAAACGCGTCCTTGCAAGGGGTTGGGGGCTGTATAAAACTAAATATGTGAGCTCCAAGCCTGTTGGCCACTAGTCTCACTCCGGGTTACGCTGCTCCCCTGAAGGAGCTCTGGAGAATTTTGAAGGGGAAGCCGAAATTGGACGTAACCTCTTAGGTACCACATACGCGAGGGGGGCTGACATTGATCAATTGATCACGGAACGGGGCGTCATGGTTTAGCGAGATAGCCTGTTATTGTATGGTGACAAGACAAAAATAATCCAGTGAGAAAACTGTCCTGTTGTGCTGGCATGAGACACTATTCTTTTGATCTCATTATGTACCTAAATTGTATCAGTATGTAATTACTTAATTCCGATCCAGTTTTATGTTCAACTATGTAAGCAAATTTTAATCCTGGTTGAGTGTAAGAGAAGGCCTTACGGCCTTAACTCTGCCAAGTTAAATAATACATAAAAGTATTTTAAGAAGATGAACCATACGTCTTGGTGCAAGGAGCAATACCTAGTGTGTGGGGGGAAAAATGTTTTGGTCCAGGAGTAATTTATTTTTAAAATTCAACTTTTTCTGCTCCATGTACACCTTCGGTGCAAGGAACACCTCCTACTGTAAAATAAATTTTTTGATCCAGGGGTAATTTCTTTTTAAAATGCAATATCTTCTGCACCGAGATGCAATCGATATGATTGTTGCTAGAGGATGCAATCGAAACCATGCAAGGAACAACCGAAAAAAATTCTGAATTCTATAGTACTGCCATTATTGCGATTTTCGATGTTTCCATATAGCGCACTATATTTAATATTTCTTCCTCTTTTTTATTGAAGAAATACTTTAAAATCCTGATCTGTAAGTAGTGAATATCATGTTATGTACAAGTAGGCCTGATGTAATATGTTTTAATACCATAAAGCGTTAAATTTGACTCCAATACACTGGATTATTCTAAACTATTGAAACAATTTGTTTTTATAATCAGTATAACGACCACTCATATAAATTGAGGGAAAGAAGACAAAGGACGGACATTGGAAAGTTTTCTTTTCTCAATCGTACTATCAGGGACTGGAATGCTTTATCTGCAGACTTAGTAAAGGCTTTACCAACAACCAAAAACGTATTTAAAAATAGGCTTAAGGACTTTACTAATAGACGATAATTATACACAGTATGTAAAGGATGTAAATTATATTTTGTTACTGAAGTGTTGTATCAGTGAAGAATTATGTTGTGTCAGTGAAGTGTGTTGTGTCAGTGAA